>NW_027496378.1:0-195042 GCF_021521415.1 Bidens hawaiensis | reverse complement strand
GTTCAACATGACAAAATATCAATAATAATAATAATAATAATAATAATAATAATAATAAGGAATTCAATTTATACGAAAATCGGATAAAACAATAGAAACTATCAATTAAATTGGGGGCAATTAGACATACATACTCGAATCGGGGTGTACAGTACAAGCAACTGAGCGAGATCCCTATGCATCTGGACTCTTTTCTTATTTACTGAATTCACATTAACCGATCAATTGATTCCACCGGAAACGGGAGGCTAACTAAGTCCGGCCAAACACTTAATATAACAGCGTCTCCACTAAAATCCTTAAATTACTATTTTGTCCATCTAAAATGTTTTATATGTAATATATAGATATAGATAGATATAGATATAGATATAGATAAAACAATAAACAATTACTTCCCAGTTTCCTTCCGTCCGTTGGAGACTATGGTGGCCGCGGGTATTTGCAGTCATAAATATCAAAACAAATTCAATGAATACAATACAAATTACATAGCAGACGCGAAGAGGACTTACAGTGATAAAGAAGGCCCTGAGTTTGAAACTGCACAACTAGATTCCAACCGACCACCACCGTTTCATAGGCGACCAAGAAGACCACTAACCGTTGCACTGCTGGAATCACTTCATACATCAAAACAACAGACAATGATTCAAAACAATTACCGATTTATAAATTACCTATGGATTTGTTATCTTCAATTTAGAGAGAGGATTGCTTTTGATCTGTTGTAGAGAGTGAATTTAGAGAGAGAACAACGGAATATTGATCTCCAACCCTAAAATTGATGTTTGAGAATAACATATAATGAACGGTTGTAAGCTGTAACGGTTGCAATTAATGTAGGAAGGAGTGAAATTGATGTAGCCTGAAACGTGAGGATTGAAGTGGTCGGCGGTGAACCCATAATAAATATACAAGGAGAGAGAGAGAGCGTAGAAGATGAAGAGCCGCCTATATGTTTTATAAGATAATATAGATTATGCATGATATTAAAATTACCGATGTCTTAAATATCATCGGTCCTTGACAGATGTCTGATATTTTTCTGCATTAACTGCATAGCCTACACAATTGCACTGATTTGGTCTGTTTGAGATTCAAATGTTTGGTTCACCGTCCGGTTTTCGCGGTTTGAGATTTAGAAACGGCTGTATTTTTTTCACTCTTGGAATGTGTAGCTTTGTATATGGACTAAAATAAAGAACCATCTTTATGATTTGTAAAATATGAATACAAACTAAAGATAAGATTTTTGAATAAGAATAAAAAATTGGTTCAAACCGTCGTAACCGAATCGTGAAATTGCCAAATGGCCACTCTGGGTTTGTCGTTTCCCAAAACTGTAGTTAATGATTCGGCCTAGAATCTTCAAGGCCCATGAAATGTTTTCATATTAATGTGCTGTTTGGATGTGTTTGGTTTCAGAACATCAGAAATGCAGATAGCTAGAAGCAGTTATACGCCTAAGGATGGTTCCAGCTTTGGCATCGGAGGTGGCTTGGCATCCCCACTTGTTGAGCGGAAGGTGCCTGCAGTTTTTGCTGGATGGAGAGTCAGCCTCACCTCTCTTCTTCAGACACGCGCTAAGTGATGATGGTCTGCGCTTGGTTATTTATTATTGAACCCAAATGCTAAGTTTTACTTTTGATTCTACAAGAAGCTTTATATGTTCTAACTTTTTGTAGGATGTTCTGAATAAATGTTCTGACTTTTTGTCTTTTCGTTTTCGTCCAAGTCTTCGTTTTGTGGTAGTGTTTGGATGTTAACCAGGACTTGGGGCTTTTAAACATAAAGTGACCCTAATTGTTTTACAAAGAAGAGTTGTCTAGTTCTAGAATGAATAGACAACCAGTTTTTATAAGAACTGTTTAACCGATCGATTTTCTGATTATTCATAGGGTGCAAACGCGCTGAACTTTGACTCGCCTATGCACGAGTGGCTTGTTAGAAAGTTTTTAACCCAGCTGCTTTAGTTATTTTGTTTGTATGCTTGCATAATTTTTGTTATAAATATATATGTAATTTATTTAAATTGTAACACATACTATAACATATTGTGTATACTATTTAGTTATTTTTTGTCCTAATATTATATAATTTTTTTTATATCTAATTAATATATATTTATCATCCCGAATGATATTATTGTGGTGGTATAAACAGTAGGCTAGCTCATTTGTATTTGAGCTTATATTCAGGCTCATGCTTATACGTATTTGATCTTTTTAGCGAGTCGATCTCGGTCTTTTACACCCTTAGTTGGTCACACCGTTAATGGTGGAGAGTGACATGTTTATTTCACTTAGGTGACAAAAAATGGATTAATCGTGTCAGTTTGTGCTTAGCGAGTTAATGACCAAAACATCTGGTTCCTTATTATAATCTCTACAATTCAATTAAAAGTCATCTTCATTTTCATATTTTATTATCTTTTGAAAATCAACTGCATCATTCTCTATTTCTCTCTATTTAATAAAATAACATTTTATAAAATAAAAGTCATCCTCATCTTCATATTTTATAATCTTTTGAAATCAGCTACATCGTTCTCTATTCAATAAAATAACATTTTATATTAATGTTTTTCTTTCATTAATTAAAAGAACATAAAGAAAAGGATAGAAAATGAATGATAAGCCATATATTCCATTCTTTTATACAGGAGGATGTGATGAGGTCTTAAAATAGATAAAAACCTCAGTTTTTTCCTTCAAATAAATGATAAAAAATAAATACAAAAGTTTAAAAGAATATACGTTTTTCCTAATTATAGCCTCAATGACTAAAATTGTAGTCAAAATTAAACTTCAAGCATTAATTCGTCACAAGTTTGCATTTTGGGTCAAATGAACCGGCTAAAATTGCAATTAGAATTAAACATCAAGTGTTAGTTCGTCATAAGTTTGCATTTTAGGTTAAATCTAACTTTATTAATAAAAGAAAAGAGAAAATTACTGTTTGGCTCCCTGTAACTTTAGGACGGAGGCACAATGAGTCCCCAAAAAAGGTTTTGAACTGGTTGAGTCCTTGTGGTTTCAGAAACGAACAATTTGAGTCCCTATCGCTGTGGAATTACTAGTTTACCTTTTTTATGATCCGTATGAGTCCTTATGGTTAAGTGATTGTTCAGTTTTAGTCCATCTTTAAAAATTTCCTCCAAATTAAAGAATTAACCACCAAACTATAACCCATCAAGCCATAATCAACCAACAAAACCATAATCAACCAAAAATAAATGAACCAAATTTTTTTTAACAAAAATAAAAGATTCGAACTTTTTTTAACAAAAATAAACAAACCGAACTAATTTTTTATAACATAAATAAACGAACCAAACTTTTTTAACAAAAAATACAAACCAAACTCTTTTTAACAAAAATAAACGAATCGAACTACTATTTAACAAAAATAAACGAACCAGACTACTTTTTTAACAAAGATAAACGAACTGGACTACCTTTTTAACAAATATAAACATACCAAACTACTTTTTTACTAAACTAAATGAACGTAACTACTTCTAAAATAAGTAATAGAATCGAACTCCACCTTAGTGCAAGCTACGACGATATTTTTATTAAAAACAAGTTCGGTTAGCTTATTTTTGTTTAAAATAAATTTGGTTCATTTATTTTTGTTAAAAAACATTGATTTGGTTCGTTTTTTTTTGTTGTTAAAAATAAGTTTGGTTCGCTTATTTGTTTTTTTTTTAAAAATAGTTCGATACGCTTGTTTTTGCTAAAGCGAATTGTTCAGTTCGTTTAGTTTAGTTAAAAAAGTTGTTCGGGTTTATTTATTATTAAAGAAAAGTATTTCGGTATTTTATTTTTGTTAAAAAAAGTAGTTCGGTTAGTTTATTTTTAATTTGTTCGATTTGTTTATTTTTGTTAAAAAATAAGTTTGTTTTGTTTCTTTTTTGGTTAAAATGTAGTTGGATTCGTTTAATTTTGTTAAACGAAATGAACTAAACTGCTTGTAAAAAAAGTGGTTCAGTTCATTTATAAAAAAAGTAGTTTGAGTCGTTTAGTTTTGTTAAAAGATAAGTTTGGTTTGTTTATTTTTGTTAAAAAGTAAGTTCGGTTCGTTTATTTTTTTTAGAAATGTAGTTTGATTCGTTTATTTTTGTTAAAACATACGTTCGGTTTCCTTTGTTTTTGTTATAAAAAGTAGTTCATTTCGTTTATTTTTGTTAAACGAAATGAACTACTTGTAAAAAAGTGATTCGATTCGTTTAGTTTGATTAAAAAAAATTAGTTTTCGGATTTTTTTTGTTAGAAAGTAGTTCGGTTCGTTAATTTTTGGTGAAAAAGTGGTTCGGTTTATTTACTTTTGTTAAAAAAATTAGTCTAGTTCATTTATTTTTGTTAAAAGGGGAAGGGGACTCAATGTGACCAATTATGAAATTTCAAGGACTCAGAGTGACAATGTATATATATTGAAGTAAAATGTTAAATCTGCCCCTAAAACTGACACAATTAAGGAAAGACAGGAACTCAATTGGTTCATTTTTGAAACCACAGGGACTCAACCAGTTCAAAAAATTTTTCGGGGACTCATTGTGCATCCGTCCTAAAACCACAGGGACACAAACAGTAATTTTCTCTAAAAGAAAATAATGAGGATGATGTGTCAATCCCTCATTCATTATAGGTCTAATCTCTCTTCTCATTCATTCTACCTATCAATGGGTTATGGGCAAAACCATTTTGTTAAATGGGTTATAATTTCCTTTCTAATATTTCATCTCATTCATATCTATCCATGGGTCATGGGTCAAAATTTTTTTGGCAAAAGGGTTATAATTTCCTTTATAATTTTCTAATTACTCATCTTATTTATCCTGCATATGCATGGGTCATGGGTCAAATAATTTTGACTAATAGGTTATAATTTCACTTCTAATTTTCTAATCTCTCATCTCATTCATTACAATTATCCATGGATAACGAGTAAAAATAATTTTAACAAATGTTGTATATTGTTGTAAACTTGTAATGGTTCATCTCATTCTAATTTCTACATTTGAGATTATATACTTCTTATTATTTGTAGTATATATTTTATTCTCTTCTTACCTTTAATTTTGTTCATTTCTTTCAAGAAAATGTACCCTATTTATTTTTATTATTTAACTAATCCCGCGTAATACATGGGTTCAAAAGCTAGTACGCTATAAAAAAAACACAGATCGCAATTTACTCAATTTTATTTTATTGTGTTTTGAAAGATGTTTTATTTCATTGATATATATGGCCAACTCCCAGGAAGTTGTGGATCAAGTAAGGGGGTGTGTAAGAAATCAAAAAATCAATTTGAAACTGAAAAATTCAACAAGTTCGAACCTGAATAAAAATCGACGGTCTTGTTTTATGTCTTTTAAAACTGAACCGAATTTCTAAATTTTTATTTTTTCTTTTAAGTACTTTATAAGGATTTAATAATTATATAACTCAAATATTTTTGGTCAAATGTATAATAGTCTATTAGTTAACAATTAACAAAATTATTTACACCTAAATTAATTATTTTTTGCTAACTTTTTTTTCGGCCTAAAATTTTCAAGCTCAAATGAAAAAACCGAAAAAATACCAAAACCGAACCGAAAACCGAAGTTTTGGATTTCAGTTAGGTTTTAGCCCAAAACCACACCGCACACACCCCTAAACTGCAAGGCCTTTTTATTTGATAATCCAAAGTTATATTATTAAAGACTATTTTTTTCAACTTCAAATAATAAATGTTAGAAGTTGTTCAATCTAGGGGTGTCATTTGTTTGTCTTTCAGGTTTCGAGTTTTTTTTGTTGGGTTCTTTGGATTTCAAAATTTAAATCTACACTCGAAACCTAACCCAAACCTCTCATGGTTTTTCGAGATTGAGTAATCAGGGTTCAGGTTTTTTGGGTTGGAGTAATTGGGTTTCGAGTATCTAAGAAAAAAAAACTACAGTACTAAAACTAAAGCAACATATTACTCTTCAATCTTAATAACCAAATAATAAACCAACATAACTTGAGAAAATAATCGGACTCGATTGAACCTATTAAAGTACTAATCAATTAAACAGCCTAAAAATCTTTTGTATCGAAATCAAACTTGTCATTTACATCATAATCTAACCATAATCGAATTTGATATTGCATCATAATCAAATCATAGTTGAACCTACTAATCAAAAAGTATAATCATAAATCAGTTAAACCATAATAAAAAATCATTTACACCATAATAAAAAAAATCATTTAAACCTACCGAACTTAATTGAACCTACTAATCGATCAAACATAATATACAATACCATAACTGAATTTCTCATTAACAAAATTATAATCTGTTAAACAAAATATACCATAATAGAACTTGATATTAAATCGTCATTGAACCATAATTAACATACAAATCAAAAATCATTTAATCCATAACTCAGTTGAACCTATACTGTTATGTCGCTGCAGTGAAGTTGCTACTGATCATCGTTGCTGTGATTAAGGTTGTTCGATTAGGGTCGTGATTAGTCATAAATCAAAAACATAAATAAATAATAAACAGTCGATTCATAATTGATGGAATAGGAGCAATAAATTTGTGCCAGATCCTGATAAACTTGTAAGGCCCCGTTCTCGGGTGCTCTATATTCATACGAGTTGGATTTACTCATTCACATAATTCGAAAATCAGAGTTAATTAAAACCATTCGCGGAACATAATCGTCAACCATTCATACAAAACATAAGTACTTTGTTTTAAGCAAAATAACATAAGTCTTAAACGTTAAACATAATAACACATGAATTTTCCTTCTCTTCGATGCCAGTCCTCTCCTGATTTGCCACGTGTCCAATCTCAAGCCACCTGCCTCATTCTATTCACCCGCGTGCATACTAAAAGTCAGCTACGCTAAGTGAGTTATAGTTAATCAATTAACATACATCACATTCATATCCTTACTTATACGTGTCCGAAGATACGTATTCGTACTTTACTTACTATTACTTCTTCATACATACATGCATACGTATTTACATACTTTCTTTCATAATTCCCTATGGTATACCATAAGCTATTCTATCTCTACCGTCTAAGATATTATTAGGGTCCGGTCCTTTCTGTCTCATATATTATTCTGAACCTTCTGTCTCAGATATTATTAGGGTATGGTACCTTCTGTCTCGAATAACCACACAACCATACCTGTCTCGTCAATCGTCCATACATTCATTACCATACGTTCATTATCATATGTGCATACTTTACATACCTTCTAGTTGCATATACAATATATATACGCACATTCATACAAACATTCCATAATAATAAAATTCAATATATAATCATACATGTATCATACACTTACCTTAACTATCACATAGTCGTATGCACACAACCCCGAAAAACGTCACAGAGTAAAGGGACTAGAACTCACCTGTAGTCGATTCTTTTCCGAGTTTACCGTGATGCCTTTCTTTAATTGAGCTCGACTAACTATTTATTAAGTTACACGTATTAATTCTCTATCTTAATATTTGATTTACTTAAGTTAACGGAGTTAACTTTAAAGTTAACTGAACCGACGTATAACCTTACCAAACTGATTGTTTTAGTGAAAGTTAACTTTATTTTGGTAGTTTATTAAACCTTAACTTTATTATTATTAAGAGAACAATCTTTATAAGTTACGAATTGGATTAACGATTCTTAACAAGCTTTACATGTTAACGGCTTCTTAATGAACTCTATAAGCTAACGGTTTATTACGAGTTGGGTCTCGGTCAGGTACCTGTTTTTATTTAAATCTGGTTCGGGTTACATTCCATAATAACTTTGGATCGAGTCTACTTGTTTCCTTGGTTTGGGATTCGGGCCAAACTTAAGCTTTTTATTTGGATCTTGATTTGGGCTAGGTCACAATTGGATCGAGCCCAAGATTTGGTCGAGTCGAATTCCAACCTCCATTCGAGTCGATCCATCTATTTGGGTTGAGCACCCCTTTCACTCGATCGATCGGAATTTGAGTTGGACCTTATATGCATTCGAGTCGATTGATCCTTTTGAGCCGGGTTCCTTATTCCACTCGACTCATTTTGAGTCGAGTCTCACTTCTCTTGTCCTGATTTCAATTGAGCCGACCCATGAATCGAGTCCCCTTCCATTCGAGCCGTTTTCATGACCCACTCGAGTCAATTTCCAGCCGACTACATGTTTCACTTGACTCGAAATCGAGTCGAGTCTCCATTTTCTCATTCGATTCAATTCACATTTGGGTCGACCTCCCTTGTCCTAGCCTGCTTGACTTGAGCCAAATCTTTTTATTTCCAATTGGCTCGAGTGGATTGAGTCCACACATAACCCCATTCGACTCATTGGAAACCAGTTTCAATAATTATCCGAACTATTTGGTTCGAACACGTGACCATTTGGAAGCCATTCATATAAACCGAACTCATTTACTTATTTATACATGTTACGTCTGATGCTAGACTGTCGCTATCTAGTAAAAAACTATTAAATCAGTGTTCCTAAGTGTAGGTTCCCAGCCGGATCTACACGGAATATCTCGTTCTATGTAGGTGCGGAATCCCTACGTAAGACGTTACGAGCGTAGAAGACGATACGAGTTAACACGATCAAACACACGTTACAATAAACAAAGACACGTTGTATTGCAACCGAAAACACGTGATATCAATCACAAACACTGGACTCGTAAACTCGATACAATGAATAACCCTCTCTAAACAAGCCGTAACCTAATGTTTATATAACACGACAACTTCGCCTAGCATGTTTAGGCGAAGTTGTCACTAACTTCGCTTACTCTACAAGTTCGCCTATATCAGCGAACTTGTGAGCTAACTTCGCTTATTACAAAATACTAATCCAACTAACTCGATTACAGACACTATATACTGAACTACTGACATCATGCACCAACAGACTCCCCCTTGGCAGTAGCTTCATATCTTTATCTTCAAACACGTGTCTTGTAATCTTCAACAATCTTGGATCTTTCGTCTTTAAGCATGAACTCCTTCACGTACACAAACTGATACAATTCTTTGATATTTCTTCGCTTCGTCTTTCTAAGCAGGAATATAAAATATCTTCTTCTCATTCAGCACCTGCAGATCAGCTTGAGACAAGTTCACTAGATGCATCGGATCATATACTCTCAGCAACTCTTGTTCATCTTCGTCCTCCATTACTGCTTCAGCTGTTTCACAATCAACATACCACCACTTCAGATCTTTGACCACATCCTTGGGCATTTGTTTCATCGGCACTTCTTTTAAACACCGGATCGGCTTATACTTCATAATCATCCAAGGCTTGCCATCTGCTCTCAATCCTCTATCTTTGTCTTCAATAAGTTTTCCTTTTTGTGGTTTCAACAGCTCGAACTTCTTTTCCTTTATACTTTCTTTCCAAACAATCTTTCCAATGACTCTAGCCATATTATCATCACTTCTGTTTACCAACCCCAATCTGGCTAAGTCCTTCACTTCACATTTTGGCAATGTATTCAATGATCTTAACAGCATTTTGAAGTACTGAACACCGTCATACCTTTTCATCACAAAGAGCCTCAACTGCTCATCATATATCCAGCATATAATTCCCTTCTTCGATTCAGCATAACCTCTAATATTGTAACTCTTCTTGAACATAGTAGGGATCGCCGGTTTCTTCGTTTTTACAAACCACTGAGCATAGCCTTCTTTCCATCTTGGCTGCTCTTCCCATTCCGTCTCATCACTTCCCATACCTTGACTCATGTCTGCCTTATCAACATCCGGAATCTCATGCTCAACATTTTCTTCTACAATCTCTCCCTCTTCAATCTCATTATCAATAACAATCTCTGCACCAATCTTCTCTATCTCTTCAACTGGTAATACATCATCATCACCTATAAACTCATCATCCATCTCCTCAACATCCACGACCACCACCTCATCACCTGTACCATCAGCCACACTTGTTGACTCCCCCTGAGATGTGGAAGTCCCAAGAGCTTGTTCAGTTCTTGGCAACTCTCCACCTGCACCTTTCGATGCATTGGGATCATCGTCTCGATCATTTCGCTTCTTAGTCCTCAGCTCATCGCCTTTACAACTCGTCTCCCCCTGAGATGCCAAGAACACCTTCAAAGCATCAATGATTTTGCCATGTTCGATCAGCAGGGACGACTGTATCTGATTCTCTGAAACGAGGCGCTGAATAGCATGGGTCTGGATAAGATTCACCCTTGATTGTTCTGCGACGACCCGTTCAAGTGCTGCTATTCGTTCTGAGTCTGATAAGGTTGCATCGAAATCAAACCTCAGATGTGATATATCTTGAGTGTACTGAGGAGGGATTTCCAATGTAACTGGGACCTCAGAAGAAGGCGTAATCGTAACCGCAGGTGGTATCGTTACTGACAACCCTGCAGTTGCTACAACCGTCGACTCTATAAATCTTGCCACGACCTCCGTTGGAGTAAGAGTTGGAGGTGGCAAGGATACAATCTCCGGAGTCGATAGCTGAAATGAAGTGGGTGGGAGGCCAAATGAGGATGAGGTAGCCACCACGGGAACATCCGTGGTGCTTGGCCTTATAACAAGTAATGATGAAGGAACTATTGTCATACCGGAGAGTGCGGGTGGAGTGAAACGTACCACCCTTGAGCTCTCACCAGCTCCCGATCCTTCACCTGTCCTCTCCCTTCTTGATCTTCGAATCAACTGATGTACTTCTTCCTCAAAATCTGACTCGCTGTCATCATCAGTTCTCTTTCTTTTCCCTTGAACCCTTTCTTGTGTAACTAAGATGCGTCTAGCCTCAGCCACTTCATCATCTGACGAATCTGAGTCAGCCACCATCGTAGCTGCCCTAGTAACATTCACACTAGAAGCTCGTGCTACCGGGATTTGTACATTCTCCTCAGGGTCAACACGATCCATATCAAAGAAGCCTTGACCACCAAATGCTTCATCAAGGTCTACAGCCTCCTCCGGTGACACAACAGGAGCAGCAGGAATAGCTTGAGGTGCTCCAGCCTGTTGTGGTTGAGGATCCCGAAACTCGTCCCCAATAGCTGGCACATACTCCGGGTTGATCAGGTACCCAAATAAAGGAGTATGTCGAGGACGAAGCTCAGGTTTGCTTCTCGCACTGGATGATCTGCACTGAGCAAAGATCCGCTTACTCACACTCTCTACATATCTGATTGGGCGGCGCTGAGGTAGCGTTGGAGCAACATGATTCAAGATCATCTGAAGGAATCTTGGATACATGATAAATCTCTCACGCGCCACCGCTCTTCTTTGTCGATCTATCTCGTAAAAGACCATCTGACTAAAGCTGTAACGCTTATTGTAAGTCAGAGCAGTCATCGCCGACTGCATGGTCGTGCCCATCCCATCAGTACCAGCCTTTCTCCCTGACATGCACACGATCATCACATGCATGAGAAAGCGCCACTGGTCTAGCAAGAACCCCTTCCTTCTCTGAGTATCCCCCAAGGGACCAGAGTATCCCATTCTAAAAAACGCTCCATCTCGGAAAGGAGCTACAAAGTCTATCGGGTCGTCTCTCGTTTCATCTCCAAACCGCAAAGCCGCCCGGATCTGTTCAGATGAGAACTGAACAATCTGATTATTGACCGTTGCACGTATGACCGGGGGCTCGACTCGACAGTCATACTCCACCGTCTGCCAAAAATCCTCTATGTTTGGCAAAGAGATAGGCAGGGTGGTAGTAATTGCGTGAAAGATACGCGAGCGAAGGAGAAACGTGATGATCTCGCGGAAATCATCAACTCTGCTCGCATCCGGGTCTAATGTTATGTACATGTTGTGACCCTGGAAAAACTATCGCTGGTTGTCTCCTCCATCATCACCACCTGCGCCGCCTGCTCCAGCTACAGCAGCCATTTCTGCAACAAACAGACTAAGTTAGATAAACGTCAAGGCAAATCACAAGTTCGCCTGTTACCATGAGCGAAGTTGTGATTTATTCTGTATAGGCGAAGTTAGAGGTGGGGCGAAGTTGGGAACAACTTCGCCTCAAGTTGAACTTCGTCTGATAAATGTTAAGTAAAAAGGAGCCAGGCGAAGTTAATGAGAACTTCGCCTAACCACAACTTCGCCTCATAAACTGTTACATAATTAATTGTCAGGCGAAGTTAAACCTCAGGCGAAGTTACGGATAACTTCGCCAAACCTGTAACTTCTCCGAATATGAATCGGCAACAGTTAAGGTTTTGAAACAAAACTGATTTGATGAATTCGGTTAAATTGAAGATTGCGGATCCCGTAAAACATGTTTCTATGACGATCTAGACGTACAAGTTGATTACGACCACGTGAAATTAAGTTTGAAAATCGGTTATTTAGTTTTCGAATAAACGGGGTCGAGATTCGGGTCGAAACGACCGATGATTAAAGTCAATAACATTGATTATACGATACTATAATCCCACACACCTTTAATCGGACTTGTAATCAAGAAAAGTTAAACACAGATGAACCGATAGATAAGTTCGCCTAGGGTTACGGAAGATAAGTTCGCTGGGTTTTGAAAATAATAACCAGTTTGACCTTAAAAATCCTTTATATAGGGTTAGAGTTATACAGGCGAAGTTATGGGTAACTTCGCCTATTGCAGGCGAAGTTATCGATAAGTTCGCCTATATATTAAACTTTACAAAACAAACCTCTATAATTTGAATAATTTGCAATTAAGGTTTAAAATATCCTTTAAAGAGTTAAATAATACGATCAAGACCAAGTAACCAGGTATAAAATCATACAACTACATAAGTAGACAAACTTTTAAAAATAAAGTACACGGGATCAAATTTCAGTCTCGACGGGGACAACTATGTTTTAGAAAAGATCCGAACAGGAATCATACTAATTACGTGACTGTCACACAGATCCGTGTTTAGTTGTATTATGACATAAAGAAACAGGTTGTAGGCAGGTATATAACTTAAAATGGTCTTCATCGTTTTTGTGATACGGGTTATGTTCAATTAAGCTCAAAACTTAAATAACTCAGAGATTATGATGCCTCCTATCTATTCTCAAAGCGTATTTGGCTTTCCCCAAGTCACCCCGAGTTGACCTCGACCCGTAGTGTCTGATTAAATAGTAAGTACTCTTCGATCTTTAGACTCTTCTTCCCGTTCTCTTTCTTACATCTTGATTGAGAATTATTAACATTATGAACTGTAACGATTCCGACGAAACCAGCGATACCCTAACCGGTAGACAATAGTTACGTCATATTTAATGTCGGGTACATGAGTTACCATAGTAATTATACGAGAATACATGGTTCACTGTATTGATCGTACGTGAATATATAATTCATCGTATTGAATATGCGATTAATCGATCGATAGTTATTGAAACCCGAACGAATCGAGGGTTCAATTATAGACGAGATATATGATATTTAGTGATGTTTACGAAGTATTAAAGCTTCGGGATAAGTGAATTAAAGCACAGAAAAAGAATTTCGATTTAATGGTACGTCGGTACATTAAACGAAACCTTTAATACCAGACCGAGCAAGAGATGATCAATCAAGCCGAAAAAGATGCGCGATAATTAATGATATGATGTTTTAAGTTAATAAACGTCATGGTTTAAGTTTTTAAAGTTTTTAAATCGGTTTTATAAAAATTTCATTTTTAAGCCGAAACGACCGTTTTAACCTCGTTTTAAGCCGAATTAGACATTTAACCGAAAAACAAACTGAACCAGATTATCCAAAACATTATCCGGATATCCGAAATCCAAACATGTGGCCTAGAATAGAGAGGTGGGTCCCACCCCACCCCCTAAGAGTTCCGATCGGATTGGGGAAAACCCCATAGCCCTTTATTTATTCTTTTTCATCCAACAAATCAACATCCATCTCTTCCTCTCAAGATCATTATCCAAAACCGAGATTTTGTAGCAAGAAAACAAGGTAAAGAATCGAGTTAATCATGTTTCCATCTTCGTTTCTTGAGTTTATTTGCAAGAAAATGAGGTTTCAATGATGAAAACCGATTCTTGCATGATCAAGTGATGTATACGGGTTATACAAGGGATCTTGGTCCAAGAAAGGAATTAAACGAATCAAAAACGAATTTTTACGGTTAAATCTTTGTTTTTGAATCATAACAGAAACCATGAAAGAAATGGCTTGATCGTGAGTGTAACTTGCTTGGTATTGTGGTATGTTGGTTGTAGGTTCTGTATTTAGTGGTAGATATGGCGGAAAGACGAGTTTGTAGCTTGTAGTGGCGGAAAACGAAAGGTATATTCGGTTTATGTTCGGTTTTGGAGTTTTTGGACAGATTGTTGATGGTTTAGAGTTAGGTCACGAAATTTCACAGGGATGATCTACACATGAAAATATGAGTTCTGTGAATTTTTGGATAAAGGATGAATATTTGGTGAATTTAATGCTCGGTTTTTGCCAAAAATGATGAAAAATAGTTAAATATCATGAAAAATTCTGGAAAATTTCAGATAAGCTTTTTATATCATGAATAAGTCACACACAAAATTTTAGGTCAGTTGGAGAAGTCTAAGTAGGCTTTTCGGTTAAACGAGTTCTAGGGTTTTCTAGCTCGGTTTTAGTGAAAATGGCATGTAAAGGAAGATTTTGGTTCTGGAAAAATTACAAGGGACTATGTAGATGGCAGGGGACATCCAGGAGAAATTTGGGATTTTTCTAAGATCGTTTGGTATTTACGACATATTTAGTGTTTAAATGGTGTTTAAAAATAGATAAATAAATTTTAAGTATAAAAATTAATTCTGGAAATATTTTTATTAAATTCCCCACCGTCAAAAAGTGATTTGTGCAAAATTTGAAGATCCGAGACTAAACGGATAATTAAATGTGCTAAAAAGAAGATAAAAACAAACTTTTAAAGTCTAAAACGCATAAACCGGTAAAGTTCGTCTAAACGAACTGACTGGTGTATAAAAACCCTAAAAATGAACTATTTTCATATAATAGAGTTAAACAAGTAAAAATGAATCATCCGAAAGTAATTCGGATGATTTGGGTATTTTTAACCGATTTAACAGTTTCCGGTACGCCAAAGACGGAAACGGGTCCCGCGGCCAATCGGGGCGTCTAAACCGAGCTCTAATTTCACAACTTTAACTAAATTATCAGTCAACAACTATTTTCGGGTCGTGTGTGACCAAACTCATTTTTGGAACGTAAAAACGGATAACCGTGCTAGGCACGCAAAACGGGAAAAACGACTAATAATAATTTTGACCAGTGAACTCTAAACGATATCACAATCTGAGTCCGGAGAAGTGTTTCTGGGTTAACATTGCCCCCAGAACGGGTACAGTGCTGGGTTAACAGTGTCCCCAGATGTACCGGTTAACTTGGTTAAAGTTATATTAATAATGAGTGTATAGTAACGATCGTAGGGATCATATTACAGATTGGACGTGTTAACTGATAATGATTGTTGTTACCTGCTTGCATGTGCTAAGGTGAGTTTCACGAGCCCCTTTTTCTGAATTATTTTCAAATATTTTCCCGGGGTGGAAGCATGTTACTATTGAAATGTTTAAGTATATACTGAACGCATGGATTTGCGTGTATTTATAAATATTTGATTGTACGGGAATCGTACGGAATGGGTACAGTACTGGGTTAACAGTGTCCCCAGATGTCTCTAGAAGTGTTTCTGGGTTAACATTGCCCCCGGAATGGGTACAGTACTGGGTTAACAGTGTCCCCAGATGTCCAAAGAGGTGTTTCTGGGTTAACATTGCCCCCGGAAAGGGTACAGTACTGGGTTAACAGTGTCCCCAGATAATATTATATTATGATATTGATTTATCAAGGTTTACTCAAATTGTGAAACTCACCAACTATTCGTAGTTGACCCGTTTTCTCACATGCTTTTCAGGTACAACTAAGATGAAGTGATTGCTTACGTGCTAAGTGCTTGATGTGTGTAAGATTTGCGTGTGGGATGTTAGGATACATTATATTACATAGAATTATGTATCGTATGGTATGATGTGTGTATCACCTAGACGGTAATGAAATACGAGATAATGTAATTTGAAGTATATTAATGTATTTAGTTTTCTTTATAAACAATGTGGTTGATATCAGATGTGTCTGTGGCATCCCGTTTACGTTTCCGCTGCGGTTTCAGGGTGTTACAGAAGTTGGTATCAGAGCCATTGGTTATAAAGATTTAGGATGTCTTTAAAAGATACCTAAAATATAACCAGTAGCTCAAGTATTATAGGATCTGAATATCAACTAATAATATATTGTGACGGGATCTGGATGAACTTGAATGGACAAGTGGGTTATTATGGTCCGGAACATAATAACAGACTTGTCTGCACGAGGGAATTCAGGGGAAGTCACTGGGTACATTAATAGGTAAAAATGGCAACATATGTGTAAAGTATATAATATTATTTATACGTGCTAATGTGTGTGTATATATATATATATATGTACATATCTTGTGGGTACATGTATTGAGAAATGGGACCCGGATAAGGAACCGGGGGATGAAATAATAAAAGTACCGAGGATGCTGAAATTTCTAGAGCATCGGTTGATAATGAGTCTGACTTATCGGGCCATAGTTATGATAGTACCAAGTTAGATCTCCCGTTTGACATTAACCAGAAATATCTAGTAACCGTCACTCCCAACCAAAATTGATAAATCCCTTACCCTACCAACACCGGTACCGTATATCTTAATAACCCCCTATGTTCACCCGAACCGCCAACCCTCACGTACGGACGGACCTGTACGTGAACCTATTCTTATTCCGTTAAAAAAAAAATTGATAATAAATGAGCAGATAAAAATAATATATAGAAATATATATATGTAATTCTCACTCTCAAACATAGGAGACATACCACATCCAGATCGAGAATTACCGATTTTTGCGAACCTAGAACGCCTGAGGACATTGACTGAGCAAGTGATAGAGTTTCCCATTGTAATAATTGATAATATTTGAAGGCAACCCATGTTGCGCGATTACCTTGAACCTTGTAACTCCCTATGTTATCCTTACATCCGTTAGATGTCTATACCTATGTATTCTCGAATAGAATGATTACCCATACACAAAGAGGTGTGGGAATCATTATAGCATAGTTGGTTGTTCGTTCGTAGGTGGTATACCGTGTATGCCGGTTATACAAATAGACACGGATAGTATAACTCCGTGGTACGTAATCGTTGGTGCTCACGGTGAGCATGTATCGGTTATGCTGACATGCAGAAGGATATTGAAATCAAGCATTTTAAAACATTAATCCTTATTGAGAAAGATCTATATGTCAGTTGGTGACAAGGGTTATGAAACATATTTAAACGTTAACCGACGTCAGGTTAAGTCCATGTGTTATTATATTTGTGGGACATATATATACTAGATACTGGTATGTGTAATATGTATGATAATATTTGGTGTGTATGTGTACCTGCTGTTATGATTGAGCTGGTAAAGAGTTATATGGTGAGATTAGTATTGATTACTGCGTACGGGATGAGTACGGCAGAATGGCATAAAATGAGTAACTCCAATGATGGAGATTGCTATGATTCAGTTGATTGCTCAAGGATAGCAGATGATGATACCGAATGTCGTATCACATATCACTGCTAGTGTTGATGCAAATGTGATCGCAGACTTATAGATCGAACAATCACATGATTATGAATATTTCAATTCTCAGTGTTATTACTAAGAGTGTTAATGTCCCACCGAATACTATTATGACTACAAGTATTAGTTATAAACTAAACATGAATAGTAGTCGTAATGAATTAGATCCGGTATGAAGGATATGTTTATCGGTTGTGTTAAGGGGATTATTAATAGTTTACTGATGGTAAAGGGAGGAATAGATTAGCGATTGGATAGAAAAGATCGAAATGGTTAAGGATATTGGTAAGAGTCTAGAACATTGTGTAGTGAAATATGCTACAGATATGTTGGTAGATTATGTTGTATCGTGATGGAACACGATGGTACAAAATTATAGTTAGAAAATTATTGCTCAGATGATATGGTCAGGATTTAAAATTCTTGTGCAAGAGCACTTTTATTCGAGTAATTAAACTCAGAGATTGGAAACTGAGCTATGAAAGATAGAAATGTTGTGTGCTGATCACTTAGAACACGCTAATCATTTGAAGGAATTGTCATGTCTGGTAACATGGCTAATTACTCCTGAAATTAAGCGAAGTGAGCGCTATATTGGGAGCTAACTCCATCGATAAGGAGTATAGTCAACCCTGTAAAATATACAACCTTTGGAAGGGTTGTGTCACAAGCCAGCATTGATATATTTGATTCTATGGGAAGCGGAATGGAAGGACGTTAGGTGAAACGTCGAGTGTTAAAGAAGGGAAATGATAAAGGTATAGTGCAAGATAGACTTGTGAATAAGTAGGTATGTCCTACAACCCAGAATTATATTAAGACTAGTTCTGGTGTGAAAACATGAACCGCATAAAGGGTCTTTCCTTAAATGTGGAAAATATAGTTATCGGCAGAAAGAAGAATGTCGGGTGATAGTAGGCCACATGTATGGTAAAGATGGACGTAATGCCCCAATTGTAGAACCAACTGAAGCCATGTGGACCGGCAACCCCAACCCATTCGTGTACAACCACTCCGAACCCAACAACCTCAATAACAATCCATCCAAAGAAATCAAATTATGCCAAACAGTTGTACTTGCTATGAATGTGGCAGTACAGAACGTTTCAAGAGAAATTGCCCAAAGTTGAACCAAGGTGTCGTTGGAAGACGAACCTCAAGACAAGCATCAACCTCGGATCAAGCAAGGAGCCGTGCTTTTGTGAGTAATTCGAATAAAGCACGTCATGATCCAAAGGTGGTATTAAGTACGTTGTAGTTTTTAATCAATGGGCTTCAGCAATATTTTTACGGTCGTCGATAGAAGTTAGTTCCTGCTAACCTCCTATCATTTGGAAAGATACCGATTAGTGAAACTATAGAACCCCATACGGTAGAATCTCTAACGGTAAATCCCTAATGGTTAACTAAATTGTTCGGAATTGTCCTATTACTCTGAATGATTAATCCTTTCCTTATTGACCTACGACCAGTAAAGTTAAGAAGTTTTGACGTAATAGTTAACATGGATTGGCTAACTCAACATGAAGCTGAAATCAAATATGAAAAGAAGATGATTAAAAGCTCTTCTTCGGACGATGAAGCGATTAGATACAGAGAAAAGTGTACGGTATTATGTTACCACTCTAATCTCATCTTGAGATGTTATAATATTTACGACAAGAAGATGTGGTGTATTTAACAAACGCGATTGCCAAAGTATTTAAAAGAAAACATATAGAAGATGTTTCAGTGATACTTAAATATCCAGAAGTTTTCCCAGAAGAACTTCCTGGATTACCGCCAACCCGACAGGTCGAATTCAGAATCGATTTAATACCTCAAGCTGGCCCTGTTGCTAAAGCATCTTACCGACTTGCGCCAACTGAAATGCAAGAATTATTGGATAAAGGTTTTATACGACCTAGTTAGTCGCCATGGGGTGCACCAGTGTTATTTGGGAAATGAAGGACGGAAGTGTTAGGATATGTATTGATTAGGGAGAATTGAATAAAGTGACGAACAAGAATATGTATTCACTTTTTCGAAGTAAATGATCTGTTTAACCAACTGCAAAGGGCGATTTATTTTTAGAAAAATTGGTCTTAGATATAGTTATCACCAAATGAAAAATCCAAGAGGAGGACGTTGCAACAACAACGTTTCGGATTCGCTACGACCATTATGAATTCTTAGTTATGCCTTTCGGGCTAACAAATGCGCCGGCAGCATTCATGGAACTCATGAACCAAGTCTGTAAACTTTATTTAGACAAATTTTTCATAACATTCATTGATGATATTTTGATATATTCGCAACGTAAAGAAGAGCACGAACGACGGTTAAGGAAAATTGTGGAAGTGTTAAAGCAAGAGGAGCTATACGCGAAGTTTTCGAAATGTGATTTTGAATAAAGAAGACATAATCCCTTGGTCATGTTGTAAAGCAACAAGGATTTCACAAAGATCCAAATAAGATAGAAACCATTAAAATTGTGCCAAGCGCCGATTTTAAGTCTCCCCGATGGAGACGATGGTTTTGTCGCGTATTGTGACGCATCGCGTAGAGGGTTAGGATGCGTGTTGATGCAGAATAATAAGGTTATAGCCTATGCTTCCCGACAGTTAAAAGTACACGAGAAAAATTACACTACTCACGACTTAGAATTGGGAGCGGTTATCTTCGCACTTAAAATCTGGAGACATTATCTCTACGGTACGAAGTGCACCATCTTCACCGATCATAAAAGTTTGCAGCATATATTTGATCAGAAAGAACTGAATATAAGGCAACGAAGATGGGTCGAGTTGTTAACCGATTATGACTGTGACATCCGTTATCACCCCGGCAAGGCTAACGTCGTAGCCAATGCCTTGAGTAGGAAAGATCGGGTTAAGCCATTGCGAGTGCTAGCGCTGGGGATGATAGTCCAGTCGAACCTTTCGGACCTGATTCGAGTCGCTCAACGTGAGGCGTTAAAAGAGGAACAATTGGAAAAGGAGGGATTTCACGGCAATGAGAAGAATTTCGAACAGCGCGTGGACGAAATTCTCTATTTCAAAAATCGGGTTTGGATCCCGACCCTCCATGACCTTCGTGATTTAATCATGGACGAAGCGCATAGATCGAAATATTTCATACATCTAGGATCGGATTTGACTATTGATGATACGAATACCTGAAAGGATTTCATTAATGGCCGAGTTTGGAGAAAGATATGGTTACGTATTTTGGTGAATATTTAAGTTATGCAAGAGATAAGGCTGCACACCAAAAACCCTAGGGAACGCCACAACGACAGAAAATTCGCCAATGATAGTGGGAATAAATTATAATGGGTTTCGGGACTCAAATTCCCAAGATATATCAAAGACACGATGCAATTTGGGTAATCGCGGATCGATTAACCAATCCTCGCATTTCATCCCAATCTATGACGATTACCACGATGAATTCTCGCCCAAATTCATGATGGTGAAATGGTATCTCGTCATGGAGTACCATTTTCAATTATCTCAGATCGAAATAGCATCCTACTTCCATTATTGGAAGGCGGGGAAGGAAGCATCGAGAGCTTGAAGCTTTCTATGGGTGAAGTAATTATCACCAATTTGTTAAATTGAAAATGGGCGTCAATCAAGCCATAAGATTTGAATTGATTCGGGAAATAACCAATCGGATTTATAATATTTAAGATGAGTTGAAAGCAGCGCGAGATTGGCAAAGGATATATGCCAACATTCATAGGAAACCATTGTCATTGGAAAGAGGTGACAAGGAATTTTTAAGGCATTACCTTAGAGAGGTGATATGAGGTTTGCCAAAACCGAAAATAGCTCCTTAATATATTGGACCTCATGAGACTATCTCCATGATTGGTCATTTAGTTTATCGATTAAAGTACTCCAGGGGCTAAGTATTATACATGATGTTTTGCCATGTATACGGATTGAAAAGTACCTAAGCGATGAGGCAATGAAAGTACTAGTAATGGAAGTACTCATAGAAGACATACTTGATATCATAAATAATTCCGTTGAGATAGTAGACGGGAAAACTAAACAGTTTGGACACACCAAGCTTTATTGATTAAGACTAAGTGGAATTCACAGCGAGGACCAGATTATATCTGGTAACGCGAGGGTGAATTCGGAAGGAAAACCCCCCCACCCTTCTCTCGGAAGGGAATAGTAGGCGTGTAAAATTTCGAGGACGAAATTTCTTAACGGGGGGAGAATGTAACGATTCCGACGAAACCAGCGATACCCTAACCGGTAGACAATAGTTACGTCATATTTAATGTTGGGTACATGAGTTACCATAGTAATTATACGAGAATACATGGTTCACTGTATTGATCGTACGTGAATATATAATTCATCGTATTGAATATGCGATTAATCGATCGATAGTTATTGAAACCCGAACGAATCGAGGGTTCAATTATAGACGAGATATATGATATTTAGTGATGTTTACGAAGTATTAAAGCTTCGGGATAAGTGAATTAAAGCACAGAAAAAGAATTTCGATTTAATGGTACGTCGGTACATTAAACGAAACCTTTAATACCAGACCGAGCAAGAGATGATCAATCAAGCCGAAAAAGATGCGCGATAATTAATGATATGATGTTTTAAGTTAATAAACGTCATGGTTTAAGTTTTTAAAGTTTTTAAATCGGTTTTATATAAATTTCATTTTTAAGCCGAAAAAACGACCGTTTTAACCTCGTTTTAAGCCGAATTAGACATTTAACCGAAAAACGAACTGAACCAGATTATCCAAAACATTATCCGGATATCCGAAATCCAAACATGTGGCCTAGAATAGAGAGGTGGGTCCCACCCCACCCCCCTAAGAGTTCCGATCGGATTGGGGAAAACCCCATAGCCCTTTATTTATTTTTTTTCATCCAACAAATCAACATCCATCTCTTCCTCTCAAGATCATGATCCAAAACCGAGATTTTGTAGCAAGAAAACAAGGTAAAGAATCGAGTTAATCATGTTTCCATCTTCGTTTCTTGAGTTTATTTGCAAGAAAATGAGGTTTCAATGATGAAAACCGATTCTTGCATGATCAAGTGATGTATACGGGTTATACAAGGGATCTTGGTCCAAGAAAGGAATTAAACGAATCAAAAACGAATTTTTACGGTTAAATCTTTGTTTTTTAATCATAACAGAAACCATGAAAGAAATGGCTTGATCGTGAGTGTAACTTGCTTGGTATTGTGGTATGTTGGTTGTAGGTTCTGTATTTAGTGGTAGATATGGCGGAAAGACGAGTTTGTAGCTTGTAGTGGCGGAAAACGAAAGGTATATTCGGTTTATGTTCGGTTTTGGAGTTTTTGGACAGATTGTTGATGGTTTAGAGTTAGGTCACGAAATTTCACAGGGATGATCTACACATGAAAATATGAGTTCTGTGAATTTTTGGATAAAGGATGAATATTTGGTGAATTTAATGCTCGGTTTTGGCCAAAAATGATGAAAAATAGTTAAATATCATGAAAAATTCTGGAAAATTTCAGATAAGCTTTTTATATCATGAATAAGTCACACACAAAATTTTAGGTCAGTTGGAGAAGTCTAAGTAGGCTTTTCGGTTAAACGAGTTCTAGGGTTTTCTAGCTCGGTTTTAGTGAAAATGGCATGTAAAGAAAGATTTTGGTTCTGGAAAAATTACAAGGGACTATGTAGATGGCAGGGGACATCCAGGAGAAATTTGGGATTTTTCTAAGATCGTTTGGTATTTACGACATATTTAGTGTTTAAATGGTGTTTAAAAATAGATAAATAAATTTTAAGTATAAAAATTAATTCTGGAAATATTTTTATTAAATTCCCCACCGTCAAAAAGTGATTTGTGCAAAATTTCAAGATCCGAGACTAAACGGATAATTAAATGTGCTAAAAAGAAGATAAAAACAAACTTTTAAAGTCTAAAACGCATAAACCGGTAAAGTTCGTCTAAACGAACTGACTGGTGTATAAAAACCCTAAAAATGAACTATTTTCGTATAATAGAGTTAAACAAGTAAAAATGAATCATCCGAAAGTAATTCGGATGATTTCGGTATTTTTAACCGATTTAACAGTTTCCGGTACGCCAAAGACGGAAACGGGTCCCGCGGCCAATCGGGGCGTCTAAACCGAGCTCTAATTTCACAACTTTAACTAAATTATCAGTCAACAACTATTTTCGGGTCGTGTGTGACCAAACTCATTTTTGGAACGTAAAAACGGATAACCGTGCTAGGCACCCCAAACGGGAAAAACGACTAATAATAATTTTGACCAGTGAACTCTAAACGATATCACAATCTGAGTCCGGAGAAGTGTTTCTGGGTTAACATTGCCCCCAGAACGGGTACAGTGCTGGGTTAACAGTGTCCCCAGATGTACCGGTTAACTTGGTTAAAGTTATATTAATAATGAGTGTATAGTAACGATCGTAGGGATCATATTACAGATTGGACGTGTTAACTGATAATGATTGTTGTTACCTGCTTGCATGTGCTAAGGTGAGTTTCACGAGCCCCTTTTTTCTGAATTATTTTCAAATATTTTCCCGGGGTGGAAGCATGTTACTATTGAAATGTTTAAGTACATACTGAACGCATGGATTTGCGTGTATTTATAAATATTTGATTGTACGGGAATCATACGGAATGGGTACAGTACCGGGTTAACAGTGTCCCCAGATGTCTCTAGAAGTGTTTCTGGGTTAACATTGCCCCCGGAATGGGTACAGTACTGGGTTAACAGTGTCCCCAGATGTCCAAAGAGGTGTTTCTGGGTTAACATTGCCCCCGGAAAGGGTACAGTACTGGGTTAACAGTGTCCACAGATAATATTATATTATGATATTGATTTATCAAGGTTTACTCAAATTGTGAAACTCACCAACTATTCGTAGTTGACCCGTTTTCTCACATGCTTTTCAGGCACAACTAAGATGAAGTGATTGCTTACGTGCTAAGTGCTTGATGTGTGTAAGATTTGCGTGTGGGATGTTAGGATACATTATATTACATAGAATTATGTATCGTATGGTATGATGTGTGTATCACCTAGACGGTAATGAAATACGAGATAATGTAATTTGAAGTATATTAATGTATTTAGTTTTCTTTATAAACAATGTGGTTGATATCAGATGTGTCTGTGGCATCCCGTTTACGTTTCCGCTGCGGTTTCTGGGTGTTACATGAACTCTAGAATATCTCAATAACACACACACATTTTTTTTACACAACTTCAGAGTAGTAAACAACTGCAAGTCCGAATCTGGATCACTGCAGTTTCTTGACACACTATCTTCACGGAAATCAGAACACTCACGGGCTCGTGTATGACTGGGTAATCGCTTTTCTGCCTATCATTCGGAAAGATATATGCGGAGACATACACAACTCTTAAGGAGTTTCCACGTAAAATCGAGTAGATTTAGTTAGTATCACTTCTACTTTTACGCACCATAAAAAGCTACCATGACATACAATGACTGTTCTAAAGTCTTTTAGGCCTAATAACTTCACTAGTTAAGCACACAGAATCAGTATATCTATCACTTTCCAAGGTTGGATCAATTTTCTGTTAAACATAGTAAAGGAACTTCTTACGAAGTAGTAGACTTGAAAAATAATTTCATCTCCCCAAAAATTTTAACTTCAATCGCCCCGATCAAATTGAAGTTTTTAGGTAAACGGCTATCCTGAAGATCCAATGGATCAGCTGGACCGACCACATACAAGTATGTGTCCTTCTAACTACTTATGAACGACTAATTTTCAGCGAAAGAATAAAAATACATCATAAATCGCCCCGGTCACTTTCAGTCATCTGGTTAATGGCTATCCTCATATTCTACAAGTAGAAATGAGGACCAAACATATCCGAAGATATGTCCTTCAAACTGAGGCAACCGACATAATTCTAAGCAATAGTGACGTTTTTTTTTTATTTTTTTTTTATTTTTTTTAAACAAAGACTAAATACACGGTTACTCGGGATTGATCATCCCATTCAACTCAACAAGGTTTTGGAAACGGTTTTTGTCAAACGCTTTAGTGAACAAATCAGCGAAATTATCTAACGTATCAACCTTTTCGAGCACAATCAGTTTTTTCTCAGCACAATCCCGTATAAAATGATGACGAATGTCAATGTGTTTAGTTTTACTGTGCTTTACGGGATTGTTAGTTACTGAGATAGCAGCAGTGTTATCAATGCAAATAGGAGTATGAGTGAAATTCAGACCATAATCACGCAATTGCTGTTGTATCCAAAGAACCTGGGAGCAGCAGTTAGATGCTGCCATGTATTCTGCTTCACAGGTTGAAATGGCGACTGAGGTCTGCTTCTTGCATTGCCATGACACTAATCTGCCACCAAGAAACTGACACCCACCTGTTGTTGACTTCCGACTCTGATTGCACCCTCCATAATCAGAATCCGTGTAGGCGACCAACTCCAAGTCTCCTCCTTTCGTGTACCCCAACCCCAACTTAGGCTTGCCTTTGAGATATCGCAATATTCTCTTCACACCCTTCAAATGAGATTCTTTTGGGTTTGCCTGAAAGCGTGCACAAAGACAAACTGCAAACATAATATCAGGTCTAGAAGCAGTTAAGTACATTAAAGAACCTATTATTGCCCGATATTGGGTTGGGTCCACGTCTGCATCACTGTCTGAATCAGCACCCAATTTATGGTTGACGCAGACTGGAGTATCAAATGGAGTGCTGTCCTCCATCTTGAAGCGTTTGAGAACGTCTTGGACATACTTCGTCTGATGAATGAACATCCCATCTTTCTTCTGATCAACCTGCAGTCCTAAAAAGAAAGTTAGTTCACCCATAGCACTCATTTCAAATCTCTTTTTCATGACGGCCTCAATTCCTGACACATGGCGACTTTTGATGCAGCAAAGATGATGTCGTCCACGTAGACTTGCACCAGAAGAAAGTCGCTTCCTTTTCTCTTAAAGAACAGTGTGCTATCAATCTTTTCCCTTTCAAACTCATTCTCAAGCAAGTAATCAGATAGTGTTGAGTACCAGGCACGAGGAGCCTGATGTAGCCCATATAGCGCTTTACTTAGCTTGTACACATGATCGGGAAAGTCTGGGTCAGGAAATCCCAGAGGTTGCTCAACGTACACTACCTCATCAACTTTACCGTTAAGGAACGCACTCTTCACGTCTAACTGAAATACCTTCATCTCCTTGTGTGCTGTAAATGCCAAAAACAGTCGAATGGCTTCCAATCTCGCCACAGGAGCAAACACCTCATTGTAGTCGATCCCCTCTTGCTGATTAAAACCTTTAACAACTAGCCTCGCCTTGTTCCTGATAATTATTCCTTTCTCATCTCTCTTGCATTTGAAAACCCATTTTGTGCCAATCGCATGCACATCCTTCGGTTTTGTAACCAAATTCCATAGTTCCATCTTCTTGAACTGGGCAAACTCTTTTTGCATGGCTTCGACCCACGAGCTGTCCTTGAGAGCCATTTGATAGTTCTTTGGTTCAATCTGGCTGATGAAGCAGGTGTACAAGCATTCGTTGATTATGCCCGTATCTTCAATGCTTGTGTAAACACAGGTGTGCTCATTCAAGCTTTGTCTTGTTTGTACACCATCGGACAGATCACCTATCACATTCTCCAAAGGGTGATTTTTGTGAACTCTCGTAGTCGGAACCGAACTGACTTGCAGATTATCTTCCAGGTTCGAAGATAGCTCATCAATGGGTGATTGTCGTTGAGAGTGAAACGGATTGAAGAATTCTTCTTCTGTAGAGGCAGCAGGGGTATCGACAGCATTTGACGAGGAAGGCTGACATTCATCGTACAGCGGTCTTTGCACAGCATTTTCTTCCTCATCATAAAGCATCTTCGTAGCAATTCTCTCATCAACTTCTGCACAATCCAAGTAAGGCATGTTAAAAGATTTAAAAAGCCTATCATAGTCGAAAACCCCAGCGGTCTAGGAGTTCTTGTAGGTCCCCCCGGGGCGTCGCCGATCGATACGAGATCCGCACGAGGTCTAGGAGTGCGGAATCCTCTTAGACTCGTTTATTGGTGTAGAAGACGAAGAACACAATTACACACAAACACATAAACGAACAAACACACGAATAAATACACGAATGGGATAAACACATCTGCAGATCCTTACATATAATAATCATAACTCGTTACACACCAAACACGAAAACAAATGACGGCCGACCCGAGGTGAGCTCTACCTCGGGCCGTCCCAAACGACTCCCCCTCTCGGTTTCTCTCTAGCTACTTGAACTGGACACACAATACTCTAATTTTCTGGATTCACAAACCTAACCAAGACACACATATATATATATAAACAACTTCACGGGCTTGGGCCTGTAGGCGAAGTTGTTACAACTTCGCCTATGGCGAAGTTGTTCTAACTTCGCCATAGGCGAAGTTGTTCTAACTTCGTTTTTCGTTTCCGCTGATCAGAATTGCATAGCGACGGTCACAAAATGCACCAACAAACTCCCCTTTGACCGTTGCTCTCAATTCTAACAAACACAAAAGATCATCTGTTACAAAACATGCACCAACAGACTCCCTCTTAACTGATGATCTTCTGTTTGCTCTTCAACCAGCCGTGTCTGAAACTGTCGTGTAGCTTCTCAAATCTACCAATCACCCAGCGTCTTCCATATCAGATCTCCCATTCAGTGTAAGCTTCTCCGACTAAATAGATTGAGGTCTTTGAAATGCATGCATCCCCGTGCCTAATTGATCATCTCAATCAATCACGTGAGTCCTTCTGACTTCACCAACACGTGAAGTTGGGCTCCCTCCACAACTTCACCAACACGTCGGCATACGATAAGGTTTAATCTTCAACTACTCAACATCAAGTGATCAATTTCATCACAAAACCACCTTGACAGAATCTAACACACATGACCATTAATTAATCCGAAGCATCTTCAATCACCAGGGATAACGATCAAGAACATAAACACTTTAATTCCCGATTAAATCCAACTTGTTCCAGAATTTTCACTTTAATAAATAAGCATCACGTTTCAGGATCCAATTCTCGAACGCCTTGAAAATAACATAAATAATATGCTCTGACCGCAATCCAGTAGTGACGAAAACCTTCAGTTCAATTTGACTTTCTTCAGTTGGTCAACCTCGAACAACAACTATTTCATTGCCCACAAACACCCAAATATGTGTCAATATCCAGTTTCCATCAATATCCCATTCACAACCTCAACTCCATATCCAGAGTTGACACGTATTTGTTCACACGTAAGACCAAGAGATAACAAGTTTCACTCGTTGACGGAACAACGTCTTCGGTCTCACAATAATCGCGTACACCTGACCATAAAGACAAAAACTCTTTTTTTTTTTTTTTTTTTTTTTAACTTCGCCTAAAAGTCAACTTCGCCCCTCCTTAACTTCGCCTGTCCATAACTTCGCCTGTCCATAACTTCGCCTGACTGATAACTTCGCCTAAACCCTAAAATTTAAGCGACAACTTCGCCTGAAACCCATAACTTCGCCTGCGGCGGCTGTTCGGCCAAAAACACATCAGAAACGTGCCAGAAACACCAAAACGCAGATCTCTAACCATAGCATAAAAGCCTAAGGCTCTGATACCACTTGTAGGTCCCCCCGGGGCGTCGCCGATCGATACGAGATCCTCACGAGGTCTAGGAGTGCGGAATCCTCCTAGACTCGTTTATTGGTGTAGAAGACGAAGAACACAATTACACACAAACACATACACGAACAAACACACGAATAAATACACGAATGGGATAAACACATCTGCAGATCCTTACATATAATAATCATAACTCGTTACACACCAAACACGAAAACAAATGACGGCTGACCCGAGGTGAGCTCTACCTCGGGCCGTCCCAAACGACTCTCCCTCTCGGTTTCTCTCTAGCTACTTGAACTTGACACACAATACTCTAATTTTCTGGATTCACAAACCTAACCAAGACACACACACACACACACACACACACACACATATATATATATATATATATATATATATATATATATATATATATAAACAACTTCACGGGCTTGGGCCTGTAGGCGAAGTTGTTACAACTTCGCCTAAGGCGAAGTTGTTCTAACTTCGCCTATGGCAGAAGTTGTTACAACTTCGCCTATGGCGAAGTTGTTCTAACTTCGTTTTTTGTTTCCGCTGATCAGAATTGCATAGCGACGGTCACAAAATGCACCAACACTAAGCAAGCTAGGGTAAGTAGGGTGTCGAACAACAAGGAGTATGTGGTCAGTGTAGAGTGAAATAGATTCCTAATATTATGAAGTGAACTATTTCAGAGTGCTGATCACACTAGCAAAAGATTTGGGTTTAATATTAATTAACAAGTAAACAAAGATTCAATCAATAAAACAAGCAAATCACACCCGGGAATTCAAGTAAGCAAACTAATAGCAATCTCATGCGACTTAACAAATTAACTATCTTGTGTCAACTACAGACTGACTAACCGGTTAAACCTTAGGCATCCACGATTGCTAACACACGGCACTGGTTATCAAACGGTCCCTGCCAGTGTGACTCAACTAAGGGCAAGCATATGATTTCTTGTAATTAACTAGTCAACATAACCCTACGAGCAATTATTATAGCAACCAACAAACTAATCATTCTGATCGACAAAAACCTAAACCGACTGAATGCACGGACATACTAAACATCAATACTCATAGATTAACATCACGATAATCAAAATTAGTTGTTCTAGTAAATGATAAATAAATTGAAAGATTACAAACTATACATCCCGGGTATGACTCGAAGGGTCTAGCCGCGTCTCGGCATCTCTCGGTCTTCGATTCTGATGATTTCGATCATATCTATTGCCTTGAGATGAATAGGAATGAAGGTTTCTCCTTTTGCTGCTCTAGAAACTGCCTGATGTCGAGTTAGGTCGTCAAAACGTGATATAAACAAAAACCCTAACTTTCCCGACTGTGAGGGACCATTGCGTAGCGCGATGGTCGTATGCCCATCCCATCGCGTTGCGCGATTGAAGATAACCTCAGTTTTGGATTCCTCTCGTCGAGAAACCCAAAATTCATATATTATGGGTTCCCTAACTCATTTTCTAGCCCAAGATTTTCTCGTTTTACTTCTTGGTCGCTTTTTGTCAACCCATCTTGTTCAGTTTTTGCATCATCTTTAGGTTTCTCATCGAAACTCTTCCTGAATCCTTCTAACACTTCCCAAAACTTCAAGTTATGCTCCAGTCATCCCGAGATATCATTCTATGCTCGTACAAGTCTCCAATTTAGCATTTTTAACGATCAATGACCTGAAATACAAAAGCACGTATGAAGTACCAAACTTCTAACAATATACTAAACAAAAATACATAGTTAACACACTAATATATATATACACAATACCCGACCATCAACGTCAAATCATTGAAACCAAAACCAACTTTCTTATTCGGTTTGATTAGAGTTCATTTAAGTCGGGTTTGGCTTAGTTCGTTTCGTTTCAAATCTTGCAAGGTCCATTTGTTCATTTACTATTATCTTAGAACACGAACAAGATGAAGAGGAAATGAAATCGATAGATCTTAATGCATAACATACCTTATAGATTTGCTAGTTTGGATCTTGCTTTACTTGAAACTTCCTAGATGATTCTTTTTAGGTAGGAGGAAATTTTAGTTATCTTTCTTAGATTTTGAGTGGAAAGAAAGATAGGGGAACGTTTGTGTGCACAGGAGGTATACGTATGAGTATGTGTGTGTGTTTGGTGATGATGAGGAAATGATGAAGATAAGGATAATAATTAGGGTTTTAGGATATTTAGGACTTAAATACTCCTAGGCCCATAGATTTTAGGCCCATAATCGTTTTTAAGTCCATAAACAGCCCAAATGCTTATCCTTTCATCTTATCTCTCTTTAATAACTTTAAGTAACAACACACGATAATTAAATAAAATTATTTAATTTATAAATTTGAAAAAGCCTGCGTTACAAAACTTAGTGACTAAGGCTTCGCCTATTATACATAAAAATTATTTGAAACCTGAAAACCATACTTGTGACAATCGTCATTTTTCAAACCCGAAACTCGTCCCATTTTAAAATTTCATTAAAATTCGGATCCGTTTTATTAATAAAAGTTGGATTTTATTTTATTTATGATGTTAAATTCATTATCACAATCAAATTACTTTCAAGTTTCATTTCATAGCTTTATACCTTTATTTCTCGTATGTATTTTATACCTTTATTTTTCTTAATCTATCATAAGTTCCATATTACAAACTTTAATTGTGTTTTTTATTTACTTATTCATATCGTGAAATTACTCCTAATTCAAGGCCATTTTAATATATTTATGTTTCATGTGAGCATTATATGCTGATCATAAACAATATTGATCACATTTTCTATGACATTCGAGACAAAACCGGATACACCTCAATATTCACATGCCGAATAAGCGAGTAACCGCTTATTGCGTATCAAACAAACGAATAACCAAACGGGTCTGGTTATGAACCGGATATCCCAAGGGGCCAACTATAAGTGATATACATATATTATAAGCCAACATATTGGTATTATGGCCTTAGTACAATAGCAAACCAGTTAAACGAAAACATACTCGTTTAACTACCCGCTATGATTTTAAATGTGAACGCGAAAGATAGTTACGAAACAAGCATTGTATCATCCGTTAAGCCAAAAAAGACTTACAAAACTTTTATTTGGGATGTTTTAAGCGATCCGTGAAAATATTTTCGATTTTTACAACAAATAGTATGTTTTTTTAAATTTACAAGAAATTGGCCGAGAAACACTCGTTTTTCGCACTCGATATATTTTTGAAGCAAAAAACCGAACCCGAAATAAATTTGGACTCAGCATTTAATGTATGGGCACGGAAAACGGGAAAAGTGGGCTAAAGTTGGGCCCAATACCTTCGGCCGCCATAATGGAATAAACACCCCCCTTTGATTTTTTTATATTTGAACAACACTTAATATAATTTAGCATCATTTTTCACCCAAATTTATGGAGAACAACTTCTAGAGACTTCAACCTACCTAAACCCTAAGTTAATTAGCCATATTTTGATCATTTAAACCATGTTTAAACATGTTTGATTTCAAATAAACATAGTTTGGTTACCAAAAATCCTTATAACCATGCAAAAACCCTAAAAATTGTCCAAAACATATTTTGATCTTACACATGGTTAGTAACCTGGTTTGATAAGTTTTTTGGCCATTAACACGGATTAAGGGGTTTAAATCTGTTAGTGCACGAATTTGGTGTCAGCAGCTGTTCGAATAGACTAGGGATAGTTTAGTATTTATATTCATTGTAAAGATGGCTCATTCGCTAAGCATGTTTAGCGAATGAGGTCCATTCGTTAAAGACTAGGCTGATTCGTTAATGTAAGAGCCCATTCGTTACTACAGTACTATAGTGTAACGAATGAAGGCTCATTCGTTAAAGTATACCCATTCGTTAAGGTTGTTTAGCGAATGGGAGGTCATTCGCTATGGAAGACCTCCTTCGTTAGTATTGTTACCGAATGAGAGGGCTAATTCATTATTACAGTGTAACGAATGAGACCTGCGTATATATAGGCCTTCCATAGTGAAATGCATAGAGATCTGTGCTATATTTATTTATCCATGTAAAGTTATGCAGCCAGATTCTCTCAAGGCTAATGTATTCATCCACCATTAATGTATTGATCTCCATTAACGTATTGACATGAAATCACATATCGGTATTGCAACTAGATTCCTAGGCTCGAATAGCGTTTTACAAGTGGTATCAGAGCAGGAGTTGCTCGTGATACGTATAGTTCGTGTTCATCGAGTTCCGATAACTATTTGATCGGATTTTGGATTGATTCGGGAATAATTGTTGAAATTGATTGAAGATTCATGTTCCTGATCAAAATCCGAGTTCTTGTGTATAATATGGTGGTTTTAATTTCATGATTTTATGATATTTTGAAGATTTCCGCCAATAACAGCGATTGATGAGCTTGAATTTGCGTTTTCCGGCGATTGTAACTGTTTTTTCGGCAAAATTCGGTTTTCCGGCTACAGTAACCTCTCATAACTGTTCATTCGTTAACTTAAACTCATTCGCTAACAGAGTTTAGCGAATAAGCTCATTCGTTAAAGGGTTTAATGAATGCGAGCTTCATTCGTTATGTGCTTATTCGTTACGGAGTTGGACTCATTCGTTATAAAGTACTCAATCGTTATTTTTTTCTGACATCCGTCAGTTTCATAATGAATGTGGGATAACGAATGTGTTTCATTCGTTAAGGAATTTAACGAATGTGGATTTCTGAATGAATGAGACCTCATTCATGTTCTGTTTAAACGAATGTGGATGGATGTGGATGAATGAGACACTATTCTAGCGAATGAGAACAGGGTAACATATGAGGATTTGTAAAAAAAAATGTTTGGTTCGAGAAGGGATCGTGGAATTTTTGAAATGAATGGAAAGATAATCTACTTTAATAAAAAAAGAGTATTTTCGGAAAATTTTCTTAAATGTATTTTTTCTGGGATATTCCGAATGTGTGGGACACTCTTCTTGTAAATTTTGGTGATATTTTCATGCATATCGATGGGCCGAGGGGGAGTACCTGATTAAGTTAAAGAGAATTTTATTGAAGATTTTCGAAGATTTGTTCAAGACCTTGCCGAATTTGTCAAGAAAGGGGGGGGGGGGATAATAATTTCAGGGAGTTTATTCGATTGGTATCTTCCTAAGTTTGCAAGGGTGTTTTGAAAAATTACTGCGATTCGGGTGGTAATATACGATTGCAAAGCTATGTTTGACAGAGTTCAAGACTGTGATTGTTCTTCGATCAATGATTGATTTGTTCGAGATTGAAACATGACTATGTGGGATACGAGTGTCTGTCCGTTTAATTCTGAAGGATTTTGATCCTGACTATGTTGGCTACGAGTATTCGGCGGATTATTTCTGTTGAAGGGGACAATTCTTGAATTGGTTTATTTGGTTGAGGAATATACGAGTCTTGTCATTGGATTGAAGAATCTGATCGTTCAGGATCGATTAACGAAGGTTGGAACTCTGAATCATATGCCTAAAATGGTAGCGCATCCGAAAGAATGGAATGAAGACGAGCTTCAAAGGGTGATATTTTGGGATAGACGTTATCGAGAGAGTGAAGTCCGAAGTGAAAGATGTTGAATGATCGGGGTTGTTCATGAAGATGTGTGACGAGGTCAAATGTAAAGACATTTTTACTTTACCAGTGTTGAAAAATAGCTAATGGCTTGTTGCTGATTGTTGATTGTTGAAAGATTGATCCATATCATATACCAGTTGAATGATCAAGATGATCACCTGGACATGCTTATTTGAGGGGGAGATCTGATATGAGAAAGTACAAGTTATTGGTTTGCTTACAAGAGTTAGATTTTGTCTGTTTGCACAAGCCCGAGAATCATTAGCCAAGGGGGAGTATGCAGTTAAAGTATTCAACTTTAAAGTATTCTTTCTTAAAATATTGGAAAGTATTCGACAGCTACGGAAAAGAGAGAGTCTGTTAGTGCACGGATTTGGTGTCTGCAGCTGCTCGAATAGTGTAAGACCCCGAACCCCGGGAGCCCCACAGTTGGTATTCATACAAAATATTGTTTAAATTAATTAAATTTGAAAACGGTTTCTTCCATTAAAACAAACATCTTAGAGTGTAAATTCAGCGGAAAACATAAATAGTGAAGTAAGTTCCCTAAAACCCGGGAATTTTGCCCAAAACCAACTTTAAAATATAATTCATGAAACTATTTAAAATAAAATTGTTCAAAGTACATTCTTCCATCCACGTATGCCCTTCACCGTCCAAGTAACTTCGTGCACGTCCAAGCGATAAGGCATCCTCTTCCTAACCTGAAACTCACACTAACATGCACACAAAGTCAGCTTGAACTGAGTGAGTTCAAGTTTTAAGTAAATAATATCAGTATTAACAATTATGATAGACATACCAAAAGTTTTAAAGTAAAAAGAGTGCATCCATTAAGTCATCATTACCTAAGACTAAACATTCTCATACATACATATACAAAAGATATATATATATAAACATCCTTTCAAGCACATCCCTATATATATAACAATGTGTGTGTGTGTATATATATATATATATATATATATATATATAACATCCACATATAACATCAGGGTCGAGCAAACGTACAACCCAAACACGTAACATCAACGCATGCAAACACAAAGTAGGCATACGCAACATCCGTAGTCGAAACGACTACAACTTCGCCAAATATAGGCCAAACGATAATGTATATGTGTGTGTGTGTGTATATATATATATATAACATCCCAAGGCCTACCATATACCAGCAAGCCTATATAAAAATCGTTTAAAACATTTCATCAAGTAAGAAAAACACTTAGGTGTGCATGCTAGCCCAAAACTTGAAAAGAGTGAAAAGGGGCATCATGAACTCACCTGATATCAACCAAACACCAGCAACGAGCTAGGAAGTCTCTAAGTGCACACTCACAAGTAAGGGCCTGTAAATTGTACACAAAGTGTTACTAAACTAGACCGTAAGAACATACTTGCCTAATGGGCCGCTCAGGCCCAACAACTTGGCCCGAGGCCCAACCCATACTCTTTTACTTTACCTTAGCCCATAAAACCTTTCAATTAACCAAATCCACCCTACGATCATGGTCGGGGCTAACCATGATGCACAACTCACCTGTCGGTATGCAAATCGAGTCGAATACGCGCGTACTAAATCTTAAAAACTTATTGTCAAACAAATCAGCCCAAATGGACCAAATTCCCATCTTAACCTTTTCATACATCGTAATTATGTCCCCCGAGTTGATAGGGTCGATGGTTCCTTTTTACAACACTCACTTTAATGTTTAAACGACAATTTGCGCACAACCGACTTGATTAACTAATCACCAACCTAATCAGCCCCGAGTACCAATTTTTTTTTTCCCACAGCCCTTAAACCCCCCTAGGGCTATACAAATTGATTTGGTTGGTCATTCAATCGATTAACGCATCAAACTCAACAATTGACGATTTTACACCCGATAAACCCTAGTTTTCGAACTAAAATCGATTGACCGACCTAAACACCTCTAATGTCCACGAAATTTTAATATGATGTAAATACCATACCTGGGAATCTTTCTACACCAGAAACTCTAATTTTTATCCACGGGAAGCGGGTCAATTGAACCTTGGCCGAAATCTGTCCAACGAAAAGAATCGGCAAAATTAAGCATCAAAACGATTAGGGGTGAACGAAAAAAGTTATGGGGATTGTAGTACATACCTTGAAGTACTTCTAAATGCATTGGAATCACTCAAAAAGTCGAAGCAAGGAGGGGGGGGGGGCTGCTCTTCTGGCCGATCGCAGCTGCTGGTAGGGTTAGGGTTAGTTTTGTTTTATAATTATAATAAAAGAACTTACATCCAAGTCCTTCCAAATTGAAGTATAAGGAATTATGGAAGAAAAGTTAAATGGTTCAACGTACCGAGATGACGTAAAGGTTCCCGAGAAACGTCGGTTAAATCCCGAGAATAATTCATACTTCACAAGCTTTAACTCTTGGAACCGAAATTAACGAGCATTACAAATAGACTAGGGATAATTTAGTCTTTATATTTAATGTAAATATGGCTCATTGTAAGGCTTTGAACCCCGGAAACTCCACAGTTGGTATTCATACAAAACACTTATAAAAATATTTAAACTTGAAAATAGTTCATTTCATTAAAATAACCATTTCAGAGTATAATTCAGCGGAAAACATAAATAATAAAATAAGTTCCCAAAACCAATTTAAATGTATTTAAATAAATGTTAAAAAACACATTTATTATTATTGAAACATCCGACTAAGTAGGCTCTCCACCGTCCAAGTAGCTTCGTACACGTCCAAGCGGCAATGCGTCCACCTCCTAACCTGAAACTCACACTAACATGCACACAAAGTCAGCTTGAGCTGAGTGAGTTCAAGTTTTAATAAATAAAATCAATATTAATAATCATAATAGTCATTCTCAAAGATTTTAAACTATAAAAAGGATATATCAGTAAGGCCATCATCGATAAATAATCATCCTTATGTATATATACATATACAAACCTACATATAAACATCTTTATAAGTGCATCCCTATATATATATATATATATATATATATATATATATATATATAACATTCAAGTAATAACATCAGGGTCGAGCAAACGTACAACCAAACACGTAACATCTCATCAACATATGCAAACACAAAGTAAGCATACGTAACATCCGTAGTCGATAACGACTACTAACATCGCCAAAATATTGGCCATACAATATATATACATACATACTATAACATCCCAAGCCTACCGTATACGAGCAAGCCTATATAAATAGTTTAAATGTTTCATCAAGCAAAATCGTTTAGGTGTGCATGCTAGCCCAAAACTTAAAAAGAGTTAAAAGGGGAATCATGAACTCATCTGACACGAGACACGGATTCACCACGAGCTAGAGAATCCCTAAGTAATCCCAAGACTCAAACACCTGCCGGTTTACATTCAATCAATACTAATGACATCAAGATGACTCGTTTATCCTATGAGACGTTCTAACGGGGTTTGGGTCACCTAAAGCCTCGACCTCAACAAACTAAATCATGACAGCCCCCGAGGCCTCACATTCACCAATACGATCCTTAGATACTCCCGGGAATAAAGAATTCCCAAATTACCCCCGGAAGCACTAGGTGATACCAATACGCGCGTTTAAGAGTCGTTTAGGCCGTTAACATCCAACTCAGCCCCGTGTGGACCCATTATGATAAAATCACAGCCAACAAGTCCACACGACGCTACACGAGTCAAATGGGTTGGTAACTCGCAAGTACAACACACCAACTACTTAATAAACGCAATTGCGCGTTGTACCGACCCGTTGGAGTAACCGATAACCAATTCAGCCCCATAACCTATAAAAATGATTTTTCAATAGTCCGTACATCAAACCAAGTTCCCCCGAGCTGAATTGGTCGTTAATCACTTCCACCCTCGCGTTAAACGCAACAAACTACAATTCTAGTCAACCGAACACTAACAATCAAGCTACAACTAGTTGACCAATCTAACGAACACCAATGAACATGATTTTTTGGTATGATATACAGGACATACCTAGGAAGATGGTGGTGCAAAAACTCACTTCAAACAGCCTCGACAAGAACACAACAGAACATCCACCGGTTAAGCCTAAAACGAACCTATCGATCAATAACAAGCAAAACATGCAGATTTTAGCATGCGAAGATGCATTTAATTACATAGGATAACCTTTGAAATAAATTGTTAAATTTTTACCAGACTTTAATAAATGTCTTAGGTTTATAAGAATATTTTTATTATATTTTTCTAGTGGAAAAAAATTATAAAATTCCTCCAACACTGCAAGATACGTGCAGCTATTTCAGTGCGCAACAAAATGGTTTTATTTTCATAAAATTCATTAATGAACTAAATTAAACAATTCCAATTGGGTTTGATCCTTAACTCAAAATATTATGTTCCAGAAGTGGAACCAACTAATTTGGACTTGTTGAAAAAGAGTTAGGATGTCGGGAATACAGACCAGAATCCGTCATACCGCATCAACTTTGACACTCGATCTTATAAATTCATAAAAACCATTCAAAGCTCGTCCAAAAATTACATATTATACCTTTCTGGAAACTAGACTCAAAGTAGAACATCATGGAAACAAGAATTGATCAAAAGCAAATGGATTATCATCGCATTACAGACCCTACAATAAACATATACGAATCTGTCAGCAAACTGTTATCATCAAAACTCAGACACTTAGACAGTTAATCACATACTGGAAACTTTTAAATTTAAAGGAATGGCTAATAATTTAAAGTTACCTCTTGGCGTGCAGCTACTCGCGGTGGGCATACTGGTCTCATTTTTTACAGTTCGAGTCCAAGCATTCGGTGATGCTCGGATCCTTCGAACCATGGTTCTGATATCAACTTGTAAGACCTCGAACCCCGGGAGCCCCAAAGTTGGTATTCATACAAAATATTATTTAAAGTAATTAAACTTGAAAACGGTTTCTTCCATTAAAACAAACATCTCAGAGTGTAAATTCAGCGGAAAACATAAATAGTGAAGTAAGTTCCCTAAAACCCGGGAATTTTGCCCAAAACCAACTTTAAAATATAATTCATGAAACTATTTAAAATAAAATTGTTCAAAGTACATTCTTCCATCCACGTATGCCCTTCACCGTCCAAGTATCTTCGTGCACGTCCAAGCGATAAGGCATCCTCTTCCTAACCTGAAACTCACACTAACATGCACACAAAGTCAGCTTGAGCTGAGTGAGTTCAAGTTTTAAGTAAATAATATCAGTAATAACAATTATGATAGACATACCAAAAGTTTTAAAGTAAACCGAAAATTAACGGGCGTTACACTCATTGGCTAAGCATGTTTAGCGAATGAGGTCCATTCGTTAAAGACTAGGCTTATTCGTTAATGTAAGAGCCAATTCGTTACTACAGTGTAACGAATGAAGGCTCATTCATTAAAGTATACCCATTCGCTAAGGGTGTTTAGCGAATGGGAGTTCATTCGCTATAGAAGACCTCATTCGTTAGTATTTTTAACGAATGAGAGGGCTCATTCATTATTACAGTGTAACGAATGAGACCTGCCTATGTACATGCCTTCCATAGTGAAATGCAGAGATTTGTGCCATATTTATGTATCCATGTAAAGTTATGCAGTCGGATTCTCTCCAGGCTAATGTATTCATCCACCATTAATGTATTGATCTCCATTAACGTATTGACATGAACTCACGTATCGGTATTGCTACTAGATTCCTAGGCTCGAGTAGCATTTTACAAAATCGTGGTTTTACGGTTCAAAAGGTCGGTTTAAAGCCCTAGCCGAAACCCTAAGTTTAAAGGCTGATATTTCCATTATACATGCTTGGTTTTATGATATAGGACCTGTAGTTACTCTAGCTAGAAGGCCAAGAACTCGGAAAAGTGAGAAAATGGTTGAAACAGTCGAAAACCGCAAAGGTATTACCGAAACACACGTTCAGGGGCTGTTTAGGATTCGATTGTGACGTCTTGTTTTTAGATTGTGAAACATTGCAGGGACATTAGGGATCATATTAATGAGTCCCTATCCAAATTTGTTTATTTTTCGACCATCCGAGAATATTTGGCAAATTTATTACCGATAAGGGGCGTTTATTTGGGAAAAATACTTAAAATGCTTGAAAAATTATGAACTTTTTTGGAGAACTCAGGTATGGTATAATATGATCACATATGAAATTTTGGGTCATTTGGAAAACCTTAGCTATGTTTTCTGGATTCGTGTTTATTCAAATTTTTATAGTCATTTTTGGCTCAAAAAGGTAAGTTGGAAAAAGTGTTAGATTTTGGAAATTTTACAGGGTGTTTTGGGAAGTATTTGGATCACTCAAGAATTTTTTCGGAAATCGTTTGGTATAAACGGACGATTTTCGGGTTAAATATAGCATATAAAATGAATTTTTATAAATTAATAAATTCGTAAATAATTCTAAAAATATTTTTATAAAAATCTACATATTTTAATTGATAAGGGTATAAATTTCATGTTTTAATGACAAACGGATAATTAATTGTGCTAAATTGAAGGTTAAACAAATTCAATTATGATAAAAACCGACGAGTTCGTGATTAACGAAACTGTTGGAATATCAGAACATCAAGAGTGATCAAAAATCATATTTTTGGGGTAATTAAGTAAAACCGAACTTTTTGTGAGAAATCCGGACAATTTGGATGAATTGTGCGCGTTTTTCTCCAAACCAGATTGAATAAACGGAAATGAGCCCCGTAGCGAATCTGGACATCTAATCTATGATCTTTCTTTATAAGTTAATCATATTATTAACCAACATGTTTACCCATGTTTACATACTCATACATGTTTTCTAAACGCGTAAATGATCAACTTGGCCCAGCTGGTGAAACAGGGAAACTGAGCCAAGTTCGGTTTTAAATATTAAACATTGAACAATGTCACAATCTAAGCTTATTGACATTTTCTGGGCATGACAGCTATGCCCAGATTAGATATACAATCCAGTTTAGTATGGAGATTATAATAATATTAAAATATTATTATTATTATAATATTGATTATATGGACTAAATGAGATAGAGTAAGACGAACCACGAGCCGATACAACACCGAATATCTTCTAAACCGTGAGTTTCATGACCTCACTTTAAACTGTTTTTATGGAAATTTGGGGTCAAAAGCATGTTGATACATATCTATATACTTGAAATTGTTTGATGATTTGAATTATCTAAGTGCTAACACACAAAAGTTCCCACGAACACAATGATTAACTTTGAGCCGATGACTTGTGAATAGTACTATTGGTTTGACAAACCCATACGGAATCTGCCTGGTTTCCGTGTCACACATAACGCCGTTTACACATGACCATAATTATACAAACACGGTATGTAGTGTTAGACATAGCTACTCGCAGCATGTTGTGGGCGGAAGGGGGGCCACAGTGGTTGATTGTGCGTGGGAAATGGAGGCACGCAGCACGAACGAATAGTCGATGCTTCACTGTAGCTTAGCATAATTACATCATAAACACACAAACAAACATACTGGCAAACGTACTTACATACATGCATATTTACATGCGTACATACAAACTATTACTTGTGATTACGCATAACTGATTTCTTGAAACTCGTGAAACTCACAAACTGTTGTAGTTGACCCTTTTTTAAACGTGCTTTTCAGGTGTACCGGATTTTGATTAGAAAGCTAATGTGCTACGTGCTGGACTTGCGATCAATGCTGGGTAAATTGATGCAAGTGTGCTAGTAAGAAGTAAAGTAGGATAACAGGCTGTTTTATATTTGTATCACCTAATTTGTAAAAGAAGTTAGAACGATGCAAAATATTGTAAATTAGTTTGTATTGTTCTTTATAAACAACGTGGTTGATACCAGAGGTGTCTGTTATATTTCTGTTTAACGCTTCCGCGATTTGCTACTCGAGGTGTTACATTTTTTGTGTTAAAATTTCATGAATTAGAGTTAATTTCTCATTTTGAATGTTATTCAACATAATTAAAATCTTTTGAGTAGTTTGTCCCAAATGAAACACCTTTCTACAAATTTTCTATAAATTTAGCTTCATTTCTTCTCATCTAACTTGCCACAACTCATTTTACTAAGAATTTTTTGTTATTCTCTCAATTTGGTGTTCTTGCTCAATTTTGACTTCTGAAAGTCAAACCATCAAGGTTTTAAGTTTCTCATTTTATTCTTGTGTTCAATCCTCAGGTATGTTTGTGTTTTTTTTCTGCATGTTTCCATCATTTAATAACTTAATGCTATGTTAAACTTAACTTAACATTAGTATTAGTTCATAAAAAAACGAACTTGACTCGCTTACGTATTTATTCGGTTCTGTCTAGTTATTTTATATGTCCAACATCTACAAACTAATTATTTTCATCTCCCTTTCTTCAAAGTAATATTCTTATCAAATCGGAAATAAACCCAACATAAAAGTTGAGTTCGGGTCTGACTGAAAACGAACCACTCGCTTAAACTCATTTTATACTTTTAGGCCCGTTTAGGATTTTTCTCTAAACGAGTCCGACTTATTAATGTGACTAGAAAATATTATAACCCGAGTCTTCATAATAATTAAAATTAATCTATTTTTAAGTTTTACGATGAAAAGACTAAAATTCATTTTTAGTGAAATATATATTTTTGATTCAACGACTTTAAAACTCCAAACTACAAACTAAACCATGAACCGAATCTTCAAACTCTTCCATTTCCCTTTATTTTCTTGAATTTTATTTTAAACCTAGAAATATTTTCTAGGGCCACTTGTCGAACCGAACTCGTCCTGTTCAGCTCGCTTAAATTCATAGTTCGCTTTCAGTCACTTACTTTAACAAGTGAGTTTTTCATAACCCCTTTTTACCGCTTTATAATATTTTTGGGATGTAGCACGTTAAAAATTTTAATTCGTTGGTTATGCATTTGTTTTCAAACCGATTCACATTATATCGCTTGTGTTGTTATTTTTCATACATATTGTTTATGATGTATACGTGTATTATGTGCAATGTGTTTACTGCTTTATGGTGAGACGCAATCGCATACATAAAGTGGGAGGGTCCGACGGGGCGTACCTGTGCTACCTATCCTTCAACTTCGGTTGTAAAGAATGGTGGTATCTTTATCATTCTCCAAGTTTGAGGTGCTATTTTTCGTTGCATTCCATTTAGTTTATGTTGAATATATATCACATGACAATTGTTGAATTGCACTTTTTATATAGATATATACGCAAAACTTATGAAAACTCACCAATATATTTTGTTGACAAAATTATTAGTTTTTAAACGTGCTGTAGGTTGATACGATGAAGTGCAAGGAAAATAAAACTAGATCAACCTTAGGATTTATTAAATGAATAATAATTGTTCTTTTCGATGTAATGTTATTTGTCTCATTATCGAACTATTTCTGTACTTGCGAAATTATGGAATAAAATAAATATATTGTCACTATTAATAGTGTTACAAGTTTATAAGTGATCTGTACGTTGCACCTGGATGTAGCTTAAAGCTCGGGTGTTACATATTGGTATCAGAGCCGTGACTATAAGATAGGTGGTTAGACGTAACGACCTAATATAGTTATAGCTTATTTTTAAGGCCCCAATTGCATATATACCCTATGTGTTATGTGCCGGAATATTTTAAGATTGTTCATATGCTTCAAGTATATTTATAATATTTTGTAACGTCACATGTATACATACTCTCACACAACTCCAAAGCTTATGCTTATTTCATTTTCTAGTATTCTTTTCTTTTATTTTTTTAACGAAGTTGTGATATTTAATGAAGCAAATTGTGTTTTGATATTTTAACGTGGCGTATATGTAGTAACTGGAAGAGGGAAACACTTGTTTTTCGAACCCTTGAGACCAAGGCTTTAAACCTAAGGATAAGCAATGCGTATAAATCCCAATTAACCGTGGGACCTGGTTGATTACCTGGAGCGTTCGAAAAGGGTGCTGGAATTTATTAGGCCAAAGCATACCACACCAAACGTCATAAAACCACAACTTTAAGTTGTCAAACGTAACCATTTTCCTTTGTTAATAGAAAGTGGTTACACTCCTACTCTTAAAAAGTGCATACAAGTCATGGTGGTTCATGCAATGTATGATTCTAAAGACTCAATTATTTATATTGTGGTTTTTATTGAAATTCGAAAAGTGATGGTGATACATGAATAGTCGAGTTTTAATTTGTTTTCTTTATTTATATATTCATTTATTACTTTGGTTTAAAATTGAAAATTCGAAAAGTGATGGTGAAACATGTAACATCTCGGATTTTTCAAACCACATTCGTTTGCATTTAACTCGACCCGAAACATTTTTGGATCTTTATTATTTTTGAAAATCAAATATTTATGAGTAATTAAGTTTCCTTATGATTCACTTTAGGCCCTCATATTTTAGATAATGTTTAATCCATGTTTATATCATAAAAAGTTCAATAATTAACCAATAAACAAACTTCAGGGACCAATTATGTCAAAAACCAAATTCTGATCTCCCATAGACCGGGGCGCCACGCGGTGGGCTCCCCCATCTTGGCCACACGACACGGTGGCACCTCTGTACAGGTCCTATACCCGATTTCGTTTCCTAGTTCGTTTTTGGCATAAAAAATCGCTTATTTTAGGACATAATCAAGTAAATTAAGCCCCAAGAAATCCCCCAAAGCCTAGATACATGTCCATATACATTACCCCTTTATCAAGCACGAAATTTGCTACATATAATATTGATTTCGTCTTTAAATGCTTATTCGGTTTCCTAAACGAGTAAAGTAACTAAATATAGTTCGTTTTAGTGTTTCCTATATAAACAAGATCGTATTCTTCTGCCACAAACTTCCCTAAACTCTAAATATTCATATCCCAGCCATCATCATCTTGCTCGGTTTTGATTATTTGTTGAAGATACAAGACTCGAAGTTTGACTTTGCTTATGCACCAACCTTTGACTCATCGTTTCTCTTGATCCTTTCACTTTCCGGGTAAGTTGTAAACATAGGAATCGTTCATATATATTCCCTAGTCAATAAACTTCAATCAATTTTGGTGGTTGAAGGGTGTTGAGTGGTCAATTCGCTTAAAACCCGCTAAAGGGCAAAACAGTCAACGAGTTTGACTTTACGTTTTCTCGTACTTCTGGTCGGATTCAACGTTTGGTCCAGAAGACTTTTATTCTCGTAACGAAATTTTAAGGCTACTGACCAAAACCTGACTTCCGACTCGCTGTTCGGATTCTGGTTAGTACCGGCTTGCTTAAATCTTAAATATAACATAACTTGAGTTTTAGATGTCCGTTTGGATCGATTCCAGCGGCATTAAGTTCGTTTTTACTCATATTATCATATCTCTAAGTTTCAGGTTCTGATCATTTATCTCGTTTGACGCGTAGTGGACGATTCGCTTAATCTTTAGTTCGTTTATCTTAATTATTAATCACTTGCCTTTAATCTAAGGTGAGTTTTATCATTCCCCTATTTTACTAAATTTTCACAATGTTTTGGGGACATATGCGTATATCATACTATATATAAATATATTAAAAATAGCAAACGTATAATTGTATGTGATTAATCAAATATACTTTTTATGTGCTTACTTGTTTATGTGCGCATTCGTTTGGCATATCCCCTTGTGGAGGGTTCTCATTGACCAACCCCCGATTCGCTTGGCAATGGTCTTATTATTATTTGCTCATGGTTGATTTACCGGCGCCCGATTCGCTTGGCAATGATTTAATCGACAACTTATTTGCTCATGGTTTGATTTTATTACCGCATTTATTACGTTTTGCTTATTTATCTTATTTATTATATTAGCATTATTTTATTGCAAAACTGGTGGTAAACTCACTCAACATGTGTTGTTGAAAAACTCTGTTTTCTACGCATATGCAGGTTTCTATTGAATTGAAGTCGAAGTATGGACACTTAGAAAGACCTTAGGGTTTTAATGAGACTAACATGAATTTAGATTTGTTACATATATTTCTTTGAATTGTTTTGTTATATTTGAATATTATGTGTATCTTTTAATAAAATAATTAATGAGATATTGTCATTTATATTCATGATAGTATCTTCGAGCTGTGAGCAATTGGATCACGCCCCGACATTTCCGCCTTAGGTTGGGGTGTGACAATACATGAATACTTGAGTTTCAATTTGTTTTCTTTATTTGTATATTCATTTATTCTTATGGTTTGAATTGAAAATTTAAAAAGTCGTGGTGATACATGAATAGTCGAGTTTCAATTCGTTTTCTTTATTTGTATATTCATTTATTCTTATGGTTTCAATTGAAATTTTGAAAAGTCATGGTGGTACATGAACACTCGATTTTCAGCTCGGTTTCACTGTTTATATTAAATTTGTATTGAAATACATGGTGGTTCATTGATATTCTGATTTCAAATTTGATATAGTATTTATATGATAATTCAAAAAAATCTATGCTATTGTTCATGGATATTTCAATCTCAATTTCAAATCTTGTTTCACGCGATTTTATTTTTTATTTGTTTATTTGTTTTTATGATTTATATAGAATGATTCCAATTTTAGGAATGTTTTATGTAATGTTTCTTTTGGTTGTTAATATGAATTTCATATTTACGTTCCATGTCACGTGATACCTTCATGCTTCGCAGCAAGTCTTTTCCTTTTTCTCGACATCGTTCTCGAAACTTAAAACCGCAAAATGACAGCCCAGATTGTCAAGCTAATGCCCGCTGTGATCCCAACCTGGATGACCCCAAATTCAACAAAATCAATACTATCTAGAATAATAATCGCAAACACCAACATTATGCATTAACCAACCAAAACCCAACAATATCCCAAGGTACTCAAAGCTAACCCAACCAAAAAGACCTGCACACACAACCTTTGTATAGCTTGTGTATGCGTCACCACTCAATCACCTCACAATACCGAAATTCTTCCCATAACCCATTACTCAATCATTTACTCTACCTTATGTTTTACCATATGTTCACGCTGCGAGTCTGCTACTATTGTAGTGATCCATGCACACCCGCTACGCGCAACAAGGCCTAACTTTTTTCTACCGTGCAATACTTAAACCGCATTCCCCAACCACTTGAAGCTTACTCGTAACCTTGCACCAATGCTTAGTCCCTTCATACTCGTTAAATATATCTATATTTTTTTAGGAAAAAAAGCCATGCATACTTTCCACATTCACTTTATTTTATAAAAACCTTATACTTATAAAATTCAAATCCCGATTATTTTAAAATAGTTAATTAATAAATATAAATATTCATAAAAGATTTTGTTATACTAAATTTATTCAACTCAATTTTCTCTAAAAGAACTTTCATTCTAATTAAGTGGTTTATGATTGTTGTTGTTGTTGTTATGATACACACACACACACACATATATATATATATATATATATATATATTTTAAGGTTAAATGAAATATTTAAATAAAGTAAAATCTTTTGCTTCAAATAAGTGCTAAGCCCTTTGAAGCTATTATACTACCACTATAATATTTCTACGGATCATTTTATATGGCGATCCTCTATAAAGTTTTCACATGACGCCACCAAAAGGAAACCTTTATTTTTACAATCTTTACCGCTAACTAATGACTTTCGTATCATAAAACCTTAACTTTGGGGTTATAAAAGCATCACATTTTGCAACTGATTTCCACAAACTAAAATGAATTACAAAAACCATTTCCCCCTTTCGCCAATGCCAATGAGTTTCAGTTAAGAAAATCATGGCATCACCCCACTTTAGCCTTCATACCTCATACCCACCTACCTTCGAAAAGACAAGCTTTTCTTTATTTTCCTTAATTTTTGTGTATTTTCCTTTTTCATTTGGATTTAATAAAAAATGTATTTAATTTATTCAAATTTTTTTATATTACTATGTTTGAGTTCGGTTATTTATTGATTTTTGATCTATTCATTTTCGCTCACTCTCAAGCATGAACACACACAAATACATGCATTATTTACAGTACATAGTTGCATTGTTGAATTGGTTCACTTTTTGTTATCTCAATCTCGTGGCCTATGACCAATTTCACATGAATGTAACCTTTTAGTGGAAATTGGGACTATGAACATGGCTGTGTACATAGTTATCTAATAGAAACTGTATTCCTACATTTGACTAGCTATGACCGGTTACCTATGAACGGATTCGTTTACTTAAAACCGGGGTTATTCTTATAGCTATTTGTAACACCCCGGCTAAAACGGAAACACCCGATTGTGACGTACAGATTGTTCAAAACACATGTGACACTATTAAGCGACAATATTATCATTAATTCATTTATATGTCAAGTACACAAGTTTGTAACAAGAAATACAAGGAAAATAAATACAAATAAACAACTTGTCCATTGATTTAAATAACCTAAGTCTTGTGTTGTGACATTCGTCGATTTTTGGTTTGTATTTGTATTCGTTAACCCGACCTGTTGGGTCGTTTCGATGTATTATTATTATTATTATTATTATTATGAATTATCATTAATAAAGTATTCTCGACATTTGAAGTTCATTGTCGTTTGTTTTATATTACTTTCAATCTATTATTAAAACTCCGGGTTTTAATGTTTAATCAATTTCCAAGCTTTACGGGTTAAATACGTAAATACCCAAATATTAAAACTATAATACATCATTTATAATATCTACAAAGTTCAAGGTTTAAAATAAAAATGTATTATTTAAACTTGATTTTAAAGAAATTCATTGTGCAGGGGTATAAAGTGAAACTTTAATTTAAAATATAAAATAATATATATATAATCCCAACACTACCCCCCTTGCTTTTCCGTCAACATCTCTGGCCGCCGAAATCTGGCGCCGGAAACCCCCTTAATAGCCGTAAATCATGCAAAGTAACCCATTTAATTTTAATAATGACTTTGGTAGTTGATTTTAAACTGCAATCAACTAATTAATTGCGTATAAACGTTCTATAACCGTAGAATAATTTCCGTGATGTTAGTCGGAAATTGATTTAATCAAATTAATATAGTTAACATTGATACGCTCCACCAACTAGTATAAATACGATTCTAATCTCAATCCAAACTCGTTCACAAACTCCTTTCTCCCTAAATTACTCTAATTGGCCATAATTAAGCCCTGAGGTTATCTTCTCCAACGAGATTCTGTTCTCTGTCAAACCAACACGTGTTGAGTCGGAAATTTACAAGGAGGATTGGAATCTTCTTAACCTCCTCAAAGAAATGGCTAAGTATGGACTTCGAGCAAGCTTGGACCTTCGAGCACGGATTTACTACCTTGAGCACGTGTTGAGTCGGAAAAACGACTTGGACGTCTCGGTCTTTATTATATTATTATTATATTACTTGATAATGTAAGGGGTATTTTGGTAATTACCCCATTCGCTCTATTGTAAGGCTATTTGTTACCCCGTAACGAATAAGCCGCATTCGTTATAAATGTAAGCCACATTCGTTAACCTTGCTTAACAAATGTGACAACGAATGAAGGGCATTCGTTAGAGACTAATGTAACACGAATGAGGTTGTTCATTCGTTAGTGTTAATGTAACGAATGACACATTCGTTAAGTTTTAAGTTAACGAATGTGTCATCCCCTATATATATCTGTAAGATTATCAGTAATGTAACAGAGCTTTTATTATTGATTCCTAGCCTCGTTACTCTGCCAAAATTCCCTCAGAAGACACACATACACACACTAACAGTATAGGCTTCGTCTTAATCGTTTCAATCACAGTACGAACATCACGATATCATCATTGATCTAGATCCACGAGCTCTCTCAAGTGGTATCAGAACCTCGAGATCAGATCTTCGTGATTACTCTAGTGTTAATTGTATTGTTTAATCGCTGATTTGATCAATTTCAATATGAATTGATAGAATTCATTGATTAAATTGGTTACGTTGAAACAGAGGATAATCATTATTGGTAATTGAACTACTATTATAGTAATTGGACTTTGTATTAACGTAATTGGACTGTTAATGGCGGATTGAGTTTGAATTGGTTGTTAATTGGACTGATTGAGGTACAATTATGTTGAGTACGTTAATGGAGGTTAATGTAATATTTGAACAATTTTGATTGAGTTTAGATTTGGATGTTTGTGAGTACGGACTGGTATAGTGAGGTTCAGAATTGGATTCCGAGTGTTTTGATATAGGTTTTGGGTAATTCAGACTAATTTGGATTTAAGATTGAATTTGGACTTAGGTTTGATGGTTTGACGATTTGAAGGCTGATTCGTTATCAGTTGAAGACTGATTCGTTAGACTTAAGATTGATTTGTTACCTGATTCGTTATCATAACTAACTGATCATTCGTTAAAATGAATCATTCGTTGATCTTCATTCGTTAAAACAGGGATTCACCATTCGCTTCCTCATTCGTTACCTAAACATTCGTTTATCTCATTCGTTATCAAATCACATTCGCTACACTCACTCGTTAACCTTACACTTTCACATTCGTAGCTCATTCGTTAACTATACACATTCACATTCGTTACTCATTCATTAACTTTCATTATTCACATTCGCTACACATTTGTTACACATTTGCATATACTCATTCGCTATAACAGTACACGTTCGTGAACAGTGAGCATATTTTTATCATTTGACAAGTTTAGTCCCTTGACTATTCAATCTTGTTAAAACATGACTTCTCAAAATCAAGCCTCGTATTATGCTTTAGCATCGCAGAACACCTTGATGCAGCAGATGTTATCAATGGACAATGAGATTGGGTTGCACAACAAATGTCCCAAATTACTGAAATTATCTGACTTCTCACGTTGGGAACCAAGGTTTCGTGCTCATCTTGGATCCGTGCATCCGAGTAGTGTGAGATTTTTAGATGTAATATATAAGGCACCACTTGTGGGGAGTGATACTTTAGGCTGGACTGAAAAGGCTCATCATATGTATGAAGCTCATGAGACCAAAGAAGCTGAGTGTGAGACCAAAGCTTATTCAACTCTCACTATGGCTTTGCCAGAGCACATCTTTCATCAATACAACAATGTTAAGACTTGTGCTTCTTTATTTTCTTCTTTGAAAACCCGAAGTCTAGGAAACACTCTCGAGAGCAAAGACTCATGTGAAATTTCAATTTCAAAATTTTACTTTGTTGAAAAATGAAACTGTAGAAGAAATGATCAGTCGATTCTGTCATCTTGTAGCAGAAATGTCAGCTGTTAACCTGGAACCAACTGAGGTGGACAAGATTGATACTTTGAAGAATGCTTTACCACCTTCTTACTCAACATTCTTACTTGTGCTGAAAGAGAATGGATATTTTCGTAATGATCAACTCACTTCTGAGTAGTTTATCAACAAGTTAGAAGAAAGAGAGTATGACTTGAAATGCCAAAACTCGTTGAAAGATAATCAGAATCCTTCTCTCTATGCTTCGTTACCATCAAGTAATGCTTCAAGTTCAGTCCTGATCACTGCTTTCTTCACACAGACAACTCAAGAAGAATCTTCTAATGGTAATGTATCACCTAATTTATGTTTCATGGCGTCGGGTGCCAACTCAGGGTCAGGTGCAAGTTCCTCAAGCTCTTCGACAAATGTTAATCTGAAAGAAGCGGAGCAGCAGTTTGCATTTTTAAGTGTGTTTATGTCGTCTTACGAACAACTTGTTGGGAGTAAGATTGCGACAAGTGAACTCACTGATGAGGATTATGACCAGATCGACCCTGATGATCTAGAGCTAATGGATCTGAAGTGGAACATGGTGATGATAGTCCGTAAAGTAAAATGGTTCATGCAACGAACTGGAAAAGACTTACCGACTCTAAACAAAAGAGTTGGGTTTGATAAATTAAAAGTCATATGCTACAACTGTGGAGACTTTGGTCATTTTGCCAAAGAATGTGATAAGCCGAGGAAAGAATACACGGGTCCTCGTAATGCTGAGAGATCTTCAGGAAAAAGTTCGTCTGGAACTGACAAGAAGAAACCATCAGAAGGGGATCAGAATAAGACGGCTAACTCACAAGCTCTTGTTGCAAATGATTGATTGGATTGGTCTCAACGATTACTGGTGAACCAAGAAAATCTTGCTATGGTAGAACTGGTAGAGCATTTTGAGGATGCGAGCGGTGATAACTTATCAGACGGGAGTCACTCTTCTGATTCAGAGACTGATTCTGATCATTCGTCACCTGAGCAAACTGAATCTTTTGCCTGCATGGCAAAGATTGAAGAGGTATGTACTAAATCTTCACTTAATGTATCTTTGAATGAATCACAAGAGACAGTAACTACCCAAGTTGTTACTTAGTGTACTGGCTGTGGTGAACTCAAAATTCAACTTGAGTCTGCTTTACAACAAAACACTACACTCATGAATGAACTTTCAATGGTTAATGAATGTTTCAGACCAAATTCCAAATTGTTGGAGCAATCTACAATTAAAATTAAAAATTTGTCTGTAAGCAATCACGATCTAAAAACGGAAGTTAGCTGTAAACTTGTGATTGTTGATCAACATTTTCAAGAGATTCTCAAACTTCGAACTAACATTACCAAACTAGAGAATGAAATCATGGAATTGAAAAATAAACCTGGAAAATTTCAAGACTCTTCATTTCTATTGAATGAAATCATTGAAGTCAATAATGTGCATAAGAAAAATGGTAAAGCGGGTTTGGGGTATGTTGAGATTCCTCCTCCATTCAAAGGAGATTACACGAGCATTCTTGTTGTGGAGCAATCTACAAATTCAGAAACGCCCGGTGTTGATCCAATCAAAACTGATGTTGAGACAACAAAATCAAAAATTCATGAACCAGTTCATATTAAAAGTAATGCAGTCTTTACTGAAAATGAATTGGACAGCTCAATTGAGAAATTAATTGAACCAGAAGTGACTGTCAAAATGATAACATACCTTCTTACAATCACATTTTGTGTGACCCTGAGGAATTCGAACAAGCTGTGTATGGTTCGAAGCCCTCGGGAGATTCCTTGAAAAAGCCGAAAGTATTGTTTAATGTAAAGAAATCAGACAAGCCTACTGTGTCTGATGAGGACTTGACGAAATTCATCAATCCACAACATGAATCAACCAAAGGAAAGGGTTTTAAGTTAAAAGGCTAATAAAAAATGTTCTCGGACAAAGAAGTTCCATTGAATCTTCTTAAGCTAGAAATGATTGAAAGCGTTTTTCGAGATGATACTTCAAAAGTTTCCGAACTCGAACAAAAATTTCTTAAATTTAAATCAACAAATGCTCAAGCGAAATCTGTTGCTAATGTTTTTCAACCTATAAGGTTTGTGAAATCATCGGGATTGGAGAATTCTTTGAATACAACCAATCTTGAATTTTATAAACATAAAAAGGGATTAACTTATGAGGTTTCAAATTCGGTAGCTGTTGAGAAACCAAAACTTGATATTCCTCAACCTTCACATGAAAACAAGACAAGTGTTCCATCACAGAAAAGTTTAGACACTCGATTATGTTTTAAATGTGGTGAAACCGGTCATGTGGCTAATAAATGCAAAACCAAGGTTGATAATATCAAGTCATCATCTAAACAATCTATTTCAGTGGTTGAAATAAATCATAAATCGAAAGAATCTCAAGTTGATGATTCATTCATAATGTATTCAAACGTCAACCCGAGGGAAAGTGGTTCGGGTTGAAGTTCCTAATGTAATAAACAAATTTGTTGACCATGCTCAACCGATTTGTAAAAATACAGACTCGGGAATAATTCATGACAGCTACCCGAAGAAGAAAATCAAGAAACCCCGTCACATATTCTCAAGTGCCAAACACAAGCGTTAAATTAAACTTATCTCTGAAAAATTCAAAAGGAGAGCCCAAGACTGAGGTTTGGGCTGCCTTTTTGAACTAATCATTTTACATTTTATGCAGAGTTCATCCAGGTCTGTATCAGGACACAAATGGATATTAGACAGTGATGTTCTCGGCATATTACCGGCAACCTTGATCTTCTTAATAGTGTCAAAGTTATTCAGGGAGGTTATGTTGCATTCGCTAGTAATAATGGTGGAATGATTACGAAAGAGGGAGAGGTCTCAAATGGGATGATTACATTTGAGTAAGTTAATTATTGTGAAAAGTAGACCACAATCTATTAAGCGTCTCGCAGATTTGTGATAAGAAATATGCTACTATTTTCATAGACAAGGAATGTGTTATCCTTCAACCGGGATACACAATTCCTGAAGATGTGGTTGTCATGCGATCTCCTTGATCAAATGATATTTATGTCCTCGACATGAGTTTAAATTAACGCTTTACCCTCTGAAACGTGTTTTGTCTCATAGGCTACGGAGAGACTCGATTCTTTGGCATTGACGCATGGGGCACATCCACATTCGCAAGATGAATCATCTTATTACTAATGACTTGGTGGATGGTGTGACCCTCAAGAACTTCAAGTTGAACGATCACTGCATCGAGTGCAAGAAGGGGAAACAGAAGAAGAAGTCACACCCGTGCAAATCGATTAGCACGATTATCACGCCACTGGAATGAATTCACATGGATTTATTTGGTTCAGTGAACTATGCTAGTATTGCGGGTGATTTGTACTGATTGGTAGTAACAGATGACTTCTCGAGGTACTCATGGGTTTTGTTTATGGGTTCTAAAGATCAGACACCTGTTTTAATTCAGAACCTCATCACAAAGATCGAATCACTTTATAAATTGAAAGTGAGATGAATTCAGAGTTATAATGGAACTGAGTTTAAAAACAATGTATTGGATTTCTTCTGTATTCAAAAAGGAATACATAGGGAATTCAGTGCGCTGTATGTTCCTCAACAGAACGGCGTGTCCGAACGAAAGAATCGGATGTTGATTGAAGCTGCTAGAACGATGCTTGCTGATTCTAAGCTTCTCGTTCAATTCTGGAACGAAGCCGTGAATACTGCCTGTTATACATTGAATCGCGTCCTAACTGTAAAGAGGTTCAAGAAAACAAGTTATGAACTTCTGAATAATTGTAAGCCTAATCTAAAGTATTTGGAACCATTCGGGTGTCCATGTACTGTGTTGAAGAGAGATGCCAGGAAATTTGATGAAAAGGCATTTGAGGGTTACTTTTTAGGATATAATTCTCCTAAGAAACGAATCTTCAATCTTTCTTCGGGATGTGTAGAAGAATGGTATCACGTAGACTGTCAAAGCTACACTACACCTCCAGCCAGTACAGGTCCTGATTGGATGTTCGACTGTGATGGTTTATTTAATTCGTTTACACCAACAGTTGAAGAGATACCTGAAGACTTGGTCCGATCGTATTTGGAAGAACGATGTCTTCCTATTCCAAGTTCGTCTTCTGTTGATGAGAACGTTACTCCTAACATATCAGAGACATCCAATGATGGTTATGAATCTTTCGATGACGCTGATTTCGTCGATTCGTCTTCAGTACCGTTGGATGAAGCTCAAGAAACAAATGAGGCAATTCTAGTTGAAAATGTATCATCAACTGTCTTTTTAGACACAACAGAGGAAAATATCACCAATCTTGGTGATAATGTATCTGTACCTGCGAATCCTTCTTTAAGGATTCACACTAATCATCCGCAGGAACAGATAATTGGAGATGTTAATGGTGGTGTTCGTACGAGACACCAAATTGGCTAATGTATGCAACGATATGGTTGATTGTAACATATCTACTTCAGATGATCCGATTTTGTGTGCTTCTGCGGATTTGCACTCAACGGGAATTCTGAACATTGCACAATACACTTGCTTTTTATCTCAGATAGAACCAACAAGTGCAACAAGTGTAGCTATGGCACTCAAGGAACCATCTTGGGTTGAAGCTATGCAGGAGGAGCTGCAGCAGTTCGTAAGACTGGGTGTATGGGATGTTATTGACAAACCCGATCGAGTAAAAAGGGCTATACCGGCTAAGTGGGTTTTAAGTGCAAGAAAGACGACCATGGGGTTATCGTGAGAAACAAGACACGATTGGTCGTGTTGGGATATAATCAACCAGAAGGCATTGACTACACAGACGTGTACGCTCTAGTGGCACGACTAGAAGAGATACGCATATTTCTTGCCTATGCAGCCTACAAAAATTTCAATAGAATGACGGAATCACCTCTTAAATCATCTCACGAGTCCCTGAATGCCTCATTCAGTAAAAACTAAAAGCCCGGCAGTCACTTCCGTCTTCTTTCAGTGAAAACAGAAGTGACAATTTTCAAACGAACCAATGAAAGCCCAAAAGAAGGAATGGAGACCGCAACGAGTAAAGTAAGATTGGAATGAAGGAATTACCTCTTTAATCATCCCCTGAGTCCTTGAGTGTCCTGTTTAGTGAAATACAAAAGCCTACCAGTCTCTGCTAGTCTTGTTCAGTGAAAACAGAAGCAATAGTTTTCAAACGAACAAATGAAAGCCCTAACGAACAAATGAAAGCCACAGACAGTGAAAGAAGACTAGAACGACGGAATCACCTCCTAAATCATCTCACATGTCCCCGATTCCTTGTTCAGTGAAACCCAAAAGCCCGACAGTCGCTGCCACCTTCCTTCAGTGAAAACAAAAGCGACAGTTTTCAAACGAACCAATGAAAGCCGAAAAGAAGGAATGGAGACCGCAACAAGTAAAATAAGACTGGAATGAGGGAATCACCTATTTAATCATCCCATGAGTCCCTGAAAGTCCCGTTCAGTGAAATAAAAAAAGCCTAACAATCTCTGCTAGCCTAGTTCAGTGAAAATAGAAGCAATAGTTTTCAAATGAATAAATGAAAGCCCTAACAAACAAATGGAGATCACAGATAGTAAAAGAAGAATAGAATGACGAAATCACCTCCTAAATCATCTCATGAGTCCGTGAATGCCTTGTTCAAAGAAAACCAAAAACCCAACAGTCGCTGCCATCCTCTTTCAGTGAAAACAGAAGCAACAGTTTTCAAACGAACCAATGAAAGCCTAAAAGAAGGAATGGAGACTGCAACGAGTAAAATAAGACTGGAATGAGGGAATCACCTCTTTAATCATCCCAAGAGTCCCTGAATGTCCCGTTTAGTGAGATACAAAATAGTAGCAGTCTCTGCTAGCCTTGTTCAGTGAAAACAGAAGCAATAGTTTTCAAACGAACAAATGAAAGTCCTAACAAACAAATGGAGACCACATACAGTGAAAGACGACTAAAATGATGGAATCACCCCCTAAATCATATCACGAGTCCTCGAATGCCTTGTTTATTGACAACCAAAAGCTTGAAAGTTGCTGCCATCCTCTTTCAGTGAAAACAGAAGCGACAGTTTTCAAACGAACCAATGAAAGCCGAAAAGAATGAATGGAGACCGCAACGAGTAAAATATGACTGGAATGAGGGAATCACCTCTTTAATCATCCCATGAGTCCCTGAATGTCCCGTTTAGTGAGATACAAAATCCTAACAGTTCTGCTAGCCTTGTTCAGTGAAAACAGAAGCAATAGTTTTCAAACGAACAAATTAATACCCTAACGAACAAATGGAGACCACAGACAGTAAAAGAAGAATAGAATGACGGAATCACCTCCTAAATCATCTCACAAGTCCCCGAATACCTCGTTCAATGAAAAGCAAAATCCCGACAGTCGCTGCCACCCTCCTTTAGTGAAAACAGATGCGACAGTTTTCAAACGAACCAATGAAAGCCCAAAAGAAGGAATGGAGACCGCAACGAGTAAAATAAGACTGGAATGAGGGAATCACCTCTTTAATCATCTCATGAGTCCTTGAATTTCCCGTTTAGTGAAAAACAAAAGCCTACCAGTCTCTACTAGCCTTGTTCAGTGAAAACATAAGCAATAGTTTTCAAACGAACAAATGAATACCCTAACAAACAAATGGAGACCACAGACAGTGAAAGAAGACTAGAATGACGGAATCACCTCCTAAATCATCTCACGAATCCTCAAATGCCTTGTTCAGTGAAAACCAAAAGCCCGAAAGTCGCTGCCATCCTCTTTCAGTGAAAATAGAAGTGACAGTTTTCAAACGAACCAATGAAAGCCCAAAAGAAGGAATGGAGATCGTAACGAGTAAAATAAGACTGGAATGAGGGAATCACCTCTTTAATAATCCCATGAGTCCCTGAATTTCCCGTTTAGTGAGATATGTAAGTCTCGTGACGGATCTTTCAATGTTATATGAATATACTCGATGATTAGGCGGAAACTAATCACTAAGACGATTCTATAAAACAACCAAGAACACTCGTAAAACAATGAAGAAGCTACAAAACACACGTATATTATACGTCGGGTGCTTAATCCCTTAATAACTTACACGGTTGAATAACAATGAACGAACAACCTAATATCGTTAACATATTGTTGGTGCATGAATGTCAGTAGTTCATAGTCTAGTGTCTGTAATCGAGTCTGTATTGTTATTTATGTTTTTGTTATAAGCGAAGTTGTTAACAAGTTCGCCTAGGCGAACTTGTTGAACAAGCGAAGTTATGGACAACTTCGCCTGAACATTTCAGGCGAAGTTGTCGTGTATATAAATACAAGCTTACGGCTTGGTTAATCAGTTAGTTGTTCGTGAGTTCAGTTGTTCAAGTTAGTCGTTTGAGTCGATCGAGTTGACGAGAGTCTGTATTAGTGATATCGTATCACGTGTTCGGTTATCAATATAACGTGTTCGTTTATCGTATCGTGTTTGTTTGATTTGCTTTCTACACTCGTAACGATCTACGCAGGGATTCCGCACATGAGTAGACCGCGATATCTCGTGTGATCCGTCCAGGGAACCTACAATTGGTATCAGAGCTGGAGAGACTTCACGAGTTATACGTTTTGCTCCTTCCGCACTGTCAGGTATGTCGATTGTTCCTTCTTCTGTACAGGTTACAAGCGCCGCAGATGTTCCTGTTCAAGTTAATGAGTTGTTCGTGAGTTCAGTTGTTCAAGTTAATGAGTTGCGACTCAAACGTATAACTCGTGAAGTCTCTCCAGCTCCCATACCACCACCTGTCCTTTCACGTCTTGATCGTCTAATCAGCTTGTGTATATCCTCCTCTTCTTCTACTATCTCCCCCTCTTCTATCCCATCTTCAATCACAATCTGTGTGCCAATCTTCTCAATCTCCTCACACGGCAGCACATCATCATCAAACACATCATCATCTAGCATATCATCATCTAACTCTCTCAACGCATCAATCACATCATCTTCATCATCAACCATCACCACCTCATCACCACCAATTGCACCTGCAGACTCCCCCTGAGCTGTGGAAGTCCCAAGAGCTTGAGTAGTTCTTGGCAACTCACCACCTGCACCTTTCGGTGCATTGGGATCATCGTCTCTGTCGTTTCTCTTCCTAGTCCTTAACTCGTCGCCTCTACAGCCTGTCTCCCCCTGAGATGCCAAGAACGCCTTCATAGCATCTATAATCCTCCCATGCTCAACCAGGAGGGACGACTGTAGTTGATTTTCTGCTACAAGGCGTTGAATAGCCTGGGTCTGGATAAAGTTGATCCTTGATTGCTCTGCCACGACCCGCTCAAGTGCAGCTATTCTCTCCGAGTCTGAGATGGTTGCATCGAAATCAAATCTCATATTAGATGTATCTGGAGTATACTCAGCAGGGATTTCGAATGCAACTGGGACTTCAGAAGCAGTTGTGGACGTAACCGCAGGTGGTATCGTGACCGACAACCCTGCAGTTGCGACGACCGTCGACTCTACAAATTGTGCCACCACCTCTGAAGGAGTAAGCGTTGGAGGTGGTAACGACACAATCTCCGGAGTCGTCGTCTGTAGTGTAGTGGATGGAATGCCGACGGCTGATGTAGCCACCACAGGAACATCTGCGGCGCTTGTAACCTGTACAGAAGAAGGAACAATCGACATACCTGACAGTGCGGAAGGAGCAAAACGTATAACTCGTGAAGTCTCTCCAGCTCCCATACCAGCACCTGTCCTTTCACGTCTTGATCGTCTAATCAGCTTGTGTATATCCTCCTCTTCTTCTTCTGACTCACTATCATCCACCATTCTCTTTCTCTTCCCTAACGTTCTCTCTCGTCTCACCATCATCCTTCTCTCCTCATCCATAACCTCGTCAAGATCTGAGTCAGCCACCGTCGTAGCTGCTCTAGTCACAATCACTTCCCTCACCTGTGCAGCAGAGACCTGCACTTCTTCATGTGGATCAAAACGATCCATGTCAAAGAAACCTTGACCGCCAAATGCAGCATCAAGGTCAACATCCTCCTCAGCCGCCACCACAGGCACAGTAGGTACATCTCGAGTTGCTCCTGCCTGTTGTGGTTGAGGGTCTCTGAACTCGTCCCCCCCGAGCTGGCACATACCCCGGGTTTATCAAGTACCCGAAGAGTGGAGTATGCCTTGGACGACGTTCAGGCTTGCTCCTCGCACTCGAAGTACGGCATTGAGCAAAGATACGTTTGCTCACATTCTCCACGTATCTTATCGGGCGTCGTTGAGGCAAATTCGGAGCCACATGGTTCAAGATCATCTGTATGAATCTTGGATACATTATGAACCGCTCACGAGCCATCGCCCTCCTCTGTCTGTCGATCTCGTAAAAGACCATCTGACTGAAACTATAACGTTTGTTATAGGTCAGAGCAGTCATTGCGGACTGCATGGTCGCACCCATACCGTCAGTGCCCGCCTTCCTCCCAGACATGCATACTATCATAACGTGCATGAGGAAGCGCCACTGATCGAGCAGGAACCCCTTCCGTCTCTGGGTATCGCCCAATGGACCAGAATAGACCATTCTTAGAAATGCTCCATCACGAAACGGAGCCACAAACTCCGTAGGGTCGTTCCGAGTCTCCTCTCCAAAGCGTAACGCCACCCGAATTTGTTCAGATGAGAACTGAACTTCTTGATTATTTACTGTTGCTCTCATGACCGGGGCTCAACACGACAATCGTACTCCACCGTCTGCCAGAAGTCCTCGATATTGGGTAAGGATATCGGCAGTGTCGTCGTGATTGCGTGGAATATCCTCGAGCGTAGGAGGAATGTGATTATCTCGCGATAATCCTCCACACCACTCGCTTCCGGGTCTAAGGTGATGAACATGTTGTGACCCGGGAAGAATTGCCTCTGATTATCTCCTCCGTCATCTCCTCCAGCACCTCCAGCACCGGCAACAGCAGCCATCTCTGCAACAAACGAACCAAGTTAGATAAACATTAAGACATAACACAAGTTCGCTTGTTACCATGAGCGAAGTTGTGATAAAAACTGTATAGGCGAAGTTAAAGTTGGGGCGAAGTTGGGAACAACTTCGCTTCATCTTTAAGTTCGTCTAATAATTGTTAAGTTAAAAGGATCCAGGCGAAGTTAAAGTTGGGGCGAAGTTGGGAACAACTTTGCTTCATCTTTAAGTTCGCCTCACCACAACATCGCCTCAGGCGAATTTAAGCTTCAAGCGAAGTTGAGCATTAGGCGAAGTTACGGATAACTTCGCCTCAGGCGAATTTAAGCTCCAGGCGAAGTTACGGATAACTTCGCCTAGACCTTAACTTCGCCTGAATCTGAAACGGCGACAGTAAGGTTAATCGAAATCCGGAAAACCAGTGTTTCGATTAACTTTGACGATTTAGGCGGCTCAAACACATGATATTAATGATAACTAAACGATCAGGTTGTACATGAACACGTAAAACAAGTTTTGAAAGTCCGATTTGAGTGTCCGACGGTCGAGGTTCATAATCGGGTCGAAACGACCACTGATTTTAATGGAAGAACAAAGATTATACATTGTATTGGCATCACGAACCTTGAAACGTAACGGAAACTGAGAAAAAGAACTAGAAATCGGAAAAACGACAAGTTCGCTGGAATATCGGAGTAAGTTCGCTGTGGTTTACGAGGATAAGTTCGCTGTAATTTCAAATAATGAACTGTTTTGACCCTTGAAAATTCTTATATAGGGGCGAAGTTATACAGGTGAAGTTACGGATAACTTCGCCTAGGCGAAGTTATCCACAACTTCGCCTGTTCAACAACATCGCCTATATATTTACAAAATTTAACCTTATAAGTTTAAAAGTTTTCCAATTAAGTTATAAAACTTTCCTTTAAGAACTAAATGACACGTTCAAGTCCAAGTAACCCGTTATAAACAAATACAACTACAGAAAAAGAAAACTTTAAACAATTTAAGTATAAGGGATCAAATTTCAGTCTCGATAGGGACTGCTACGTTTTAGAAAATGAAGGTTCCTGAACGCGGATCGTACACGGGAAATCTCTAACAACGCCGGTGCGGAATCCCTGCGTATATAGGTACGAGTGTAGATATTGTAGAGATTGAATACACGAACAATGAACACGAGCTATAAGGTAAACACGTTATATTGAATAACTAAACCCGTGACAGTAGGTCACTGTTACAGAGAACAAAACGAAACAAAACGTAACACCAAAACCCTAACCCACGTTCTCTGCTGAAACGTTCTATTTAAACACGACAACTTCGCCACTGGCGAAGTTGTCAGTAACCTCGCTAGATCAGCAAGTTCGCCATAGCGAACTTGCTGATAACTTCGCTAGTTTACAAAACAAACCATAAACAAACCATTAACTATATTACAGACTCGATAACAAATACTAGACTATGAACTACTGACAAACATGTACCAACAGACTCCCCTTGGCAGTAGCTTCATATCTTGATCTCTGAGTCTTGTAATCTTGCACTTTCACGCGTGCGCCCCTTCTCTCACACAAACCGACACAACTCCTTGATATTTCCTCGCTTGATCCTTCCAAGCAGGAATGTAGAAGATCTTCTTGTTGTTCAGCACTTCCAGATCAGCCTGCGATAGATTAACAAGATGCATCGGGTCATAAACCCGAAGTACTTCTTGTTCGTCCTCATCTTCCATAACCGCCTCAGCTGTCTCGCAATCCACATACCACCATTTCAGATCTTTCAGTACATTTTGAGGCATAGTTTTCATGGGTACCTCCTTGATACATCGGACTGGTTTGTACTTCATCACCATCCACGGTTTACCATCTGCTCTCATACCTCTTTCTGTATCCTTCACTAATTTTCCCTTTTGTGGCTTTAGCAACTCGAACTTCTTTTCTTTTACTCCTTCTTTCCACATTATCTTCTCAATCATTCTAGCCATATTGTCGTTGCTTCTGTTTATCAGGCCCAACCTGGCCAAGTCCTTTACTTCGCATTCAGGCAATGTGTTGAACGATCTCAACATTCTCTTGAAATATTGAACGCCATCATAACGCTTCACCACAAACAACTTGAGCTGTTCATCATAAATCCAACAAATAATCCCCTTTTTCGCCTCTGCATACCCTTTAATGTTGTAGCTCTTTCTGAACATGGTTGGAATAGCAGGCTTCTTGGTCTTGACAAACCAATGAGCATATTCTTCCTTCCATCTAGGCTGCTCTTCCCACACCATCTCATCTACCACATTCTTATCCCCAAAATCTGCTCTTTCAACAGCTGGAATCTCATGTTCCACTGCATCATCCACGATCTCTCCTTCTTCCAACACATTTACCACATCAATCTTTTCTCCAATCCTTTCTATCTCCTCCACGGGCAACACGTCATCATCATTCACACAGTCATCATCCTCCTCCTCATCTAAGTCCTTCAAAGCATCGATGACATCTTCAACATCAGCATCGTCATCAACATCCACAACATCATCACCCGCTGCATCAGTTGACTCCCCCTCAGTTGTGGAAGCCCCAAGATCCTGAGCGGTTCTTGGCAGCTCACCACCTGCACCTTCCGGTGCATTGGGATCATCGTCTTGATCATTTCTTCTTTTAGTCCTCAGTTTTTCTTCTTTTAGTCCTCAGTTCATCGCCTCTATAGCTTATCTCCCCCTGAGATGCCAAGAACTCCTTCAAGGTATCTATTACGTTCCTATGCTCAACCTCAACCAATAGTAATCAGTAAAAAAAAACATAAAACTATCTAAAAAAAATTTAAAGTATAAGGGATCAAATTTCAGTCTAGTCAGGGACCACTACGTTTTTAGAAAAGATCCTAACAGGAATCATACTAATTATGTGACTGTCACTTGGATCCGTGTTTAGCTGTATTATGACATAAAGAGACAGGTTGTAAGCATGTAAATAACTTAAATGGTTTTCATCGTTTCTGTGATACGGATTAAGGTTCAGTTAAGCTCAAAAATTTAAGATGGCAACATCTCAGAGATAATGATGTCTTCTATCTATTCTCAAAGCGTATTTGGCTATACCCAAGTCACCTCGAATTGACTTCGACCCATAGTGTCTGATTATCTTGTAGATACACGATGTCTGCTTCCCGTTTTCTTCTAACTCCAGACTTGAGAAGTCTTGATTGTTACTATGTCTCGAAAGTACTTAAAAATATACACGTTTTTTTTTTTTTTTTTTTTTTTTTTTTTTTTTTTTTTTTTTTTTTTTATAAACATTTTTATCGACTTCGGAGTATGAAACCACTGCAAGTCCCGAATCTGGATCACTGCAGTGTCTTGAAATGCTTTCTTCACGGGAATCAGAACACTCACGGGCTCGTGTATGACTGGGTAGTCGCTTTTCTGCCTATCCTTCGAAAAGATATGTATGAAGACATACAAAACTCTTAAGGAGTTTCCACATAAATTCGAGTAAATTTAAGTTAGTATCACATACACTTTTACGCACCATTAAAATTACCATGACATACAATGACTGTTCTAAAGCCTTTTAAGCCTAATAACTTCACTAGTTAAGCACACACAATCAGTATATATATCATTTTCCAAGGTTGGATCAATTTTCTGTTAAACATAGCACATTTACTTCAAAACGAAGTAATAGACTTGAAAAGTAATTTCATTTCCCAAAAAAATTTTGACTTCAATTCGCCCCGATCACGTCAAAGTTTTTCAGGTAAACGGCAATCCTGAAGATCCAATGGATCAACTGGACCGACCACATACAAGTATGTGTCCTTCTAACTAAGTATGAACGACTAATTTTCAGCGATAGAAAGAAAACACATCATAAATCGCCCCGGTCACTTTCAGTCATCAGGTTAATGGCTATCCTCAAAATCTACAAGTAGAAAATGAGGACCAAAACATATCCTAAGACATGTCCTTCCAACTGAGATAACCGACATAATTTTAAGCGATTAGTGACGATTTTTTTTTTTTTTTTTTTTTTTTTTTTTTTTTTTTTTTTTTTTTTTACTCAGAAGAAAAACATGGTTACTCGGGATTGATCATCCCGTTTAGCTCAATAAAGTTCACATTTTCTAACGTCATCTTCCCGTTAGTTACCGTATCCTTTCCTGATATTTTGCCTCCACTCTCACCGGCAAAACTGACTCTCGCTCCTTGAACAGGTTTTAAATCTTGTAACAAATTTTTGTTACCAGTCACGTGCCGGGAACAGCCGCTATCCACAACCCAAAGATTATTGGAAGCCCTGTTCAACTGTTCCTGCACAAATAAAAGAGATGATTAAAATTTGGGGACCCAAGACCTCTTGGTCTTGGGTCGATTAACCTTCTCAACCGAACTCACACACCTTGGCTGACCAAAGTTAGCATTATAAAAATTTCCACGAGTCCTAACAGGATACCTCCTTGGAGACTGATAGTGAGGCCTACCAAACCGACGAACATTAAGAGAATTAAAAGAATTATAGCAGTTGGTTTGGTTATTAGTAGTGTGAAAACGAGATGTGTTTCTTTGAAAACCGGTATTATATCTCAAATTTGAATGGTTTTCTTTTTTAACATGTAAACGATTACTAAAAACCTTGGTCTCAGTTTTCGAGGGCCTCACCTCTCTGAAACGCTGCTTCAGAGGGCAATCAGCAACAAGGTGCCCTGTTTGATTACATCTAAAACAACATCTATAATCAGCTTTCCTGTCAGCAGTTGTTTTAGATGTGGAGGCAGTATTACTAACCATACGTCTCACATAAGGTGGGACATATGGGTTGAGTGGAGTACTCTTATTAGTTGATTTAGCATTTTCTCCACTTGTGGGTAATACTTCCTTCTCTTTTGTCTTACCCGACTCGGATGACTTATCCGAATCAGATGAGACAGGACTTGAAATTTTAATTTTTGAGACAGGCGAACTTGTTTCGCCTTTACTAACTTCCGGTACTTTACCAGTTTCCTTAGCAGTACTTGTCTGATCAGCTACGAAATTAACAGATTCATGAACACTAGGATTGAAAGTGTAGTTGTGATTATACGGTGGTGGCACCTCGTTATAACCAATTCCTCCCCTCTTTGCAGAGGTACCTTGATCACTCACAAGGTGATCAAGGATGGCAGTGGAGTTCCGGAATTGCTCCAGTTTCCTATTTAGTGCCACCACTTTTACCTGGTGATCAGCAATCTGTTTTTCTTTCTCAGCGATTAACTTGGTTTTCTCTTCTAAAACCTCGTAGCTTAGATCGATCACAACAATTTTTTCAGCTAATTTTGTTTTTAAACTTTGAACGTCTTTTTCACAAGCTTTAATTTTTATTCTATAATTATTTTCTCTTGTCTTTGTGAAGTGATGATCTTCTTTCAAGGTTTTAAATTCGGCATCCAACTTAACATACTGATCAGTAATTGTAGCAAGTTGTTCTGACAAGTTCTCACATTTAGTACAGAAAGATTTAGAACTTACCTCGGAGCGATTATCCTTGTCATCTGCCATGAAAGCTGTTTCTTCTTCAGTGGCTTTCTCATTTCTATCAACCTTCTTACATTCTCCAACCTTCTGACCTTCTTCAACCTCAGCCTCAACCATGTTTGCTTGCTCACCAGATTCATTTGAATGCAGGTTCCAGTTGTACTCACCTGCTTCTCTGGTCAACATGGCGTTAATCTCTCTTTTAATTCCAGAGTGTTGAGTAGGCCGACCTTGTCCTCGTTCAACCCTCTCATTTCTGCATTCCTTGGCAAAGTGCCCGTACTGTTGACAATTATAGCACCTTACCTTGGATTTGTCGAATCCAGGCCTACCACCAACAAACTTTCTCCCAGTTTTCTTCATAAAACGTTTAATTCGCCTCACAATCATTGCCATTTGCCATTGCAAATCCATCTCCTCCAGATCATCAGCATCGATCTGGTCATAATCCTCATCCAGAACAGCAGGGTCCATAATCTTCCCTTGGATGTAGTTTTCATAGGAAGCAATAAATGATGCATAGACTGCAAACTGCTCTTCAGCAGATTTGACACTCATAGGCATCTTGGAATAATTATTGCTTGAGGAATTTTCAGAGAAACCACTCGTGGATGCTTGAGGCTTTGAAGTACTTGATCCTCCAGCAACAAAGCAAACATCACCGTTCATGTTTACTGACACATTTCCTGACTCTCCTTTGGAGTAGTAAGCAGCAGATTGAGACTTCGAACTTGAGCCTGAGTTAACTTTGGCACCATACATACCAGGGTCTTGAACCTGATCCGTTGGTGTCTCTTTTCGAACCATATTAAGCTCATAAGTTCTGAGCTTGTTTACTGCCGTTTCCAAATCATAATTAGGAAAGTCTCTGTCTTCCCTCATAAGAACGGTGTACATTTCCCACTTCGGTGGGAGAGCATCGAGAAGCTTTTCAACGATCTCTTCTTCTCGGTAAGCAATCGAATAATTGTTCAGCTCTGTCATTAGATGATAGTATCGGGTGATAATATCATCGAGCGATTCGTTCTTCAAATGCTTGAAGACAGAGAACTGGGTCTTTAACAGCTTAATCTTCGAGGCACGAATACCCGCGTTCCCTTCGAATCTATTCTCAAGAGCATCCCAAAGCTCTCGTGCAGAAGTGTACTTCCTGAATGTATGGAGAATCTCTTGAGGAAGAGCCATAGTAATCGCAGCATGGGCCTTGCTCTCGGCCTCATACATTTTTTTCTCTTGTTCCTCCATCTGGCTGTACTTCTTTACCACATCCCGACCTTCGTGTTCCATTGACGGTGGAATATATCCATCCTGGATGCACACCCACATCTTTGCATCCTGGTATTTAATATACTGAATGAACCTATCCTTCCACGCCACAAAATCGGTTACTTTCAGCAATCTTGGGGCCTTAGTAGCAGATCCCGCTTCGACTTCCATTTTGACTAAGTCTGAGATGTTGATTGATGACATCCTTCTTGAAGACTATTTTTTTTTTTTTTTTTTTTTTTTAAATTTCCGGGAAATTTTGTCGAAAAAAAAAAAATTTATTTTTGCCAAACTTTTTCTGAGGACTTCCCGACTGATAAAAATGGCTTGGGCAAATTTTCGTGTAAGCGGGCGTTCCAGACTCTTTTTTTTTTTTTTTTTTTTTTTTTTTTTTTAACTTCGCCGAGAAGTCAACTTCGCCCAAAGTCAACTTCGCCTGTTCGTAACTTCGCTAAGGCGAACTTATGAGGTAAGCGAAGTTGTGGTTAACTTCGCTAATCCTTATATCTTCGCCGAAACCCTAATCTCCAGTGACGGCAACTTCGCCTGAATTCAGCAACTTCGCCCGATGAACGGTAACTTCGCCCGATGAACACGAAGAACAGTTCAGATCTGAAACTCGGATTTTAACGAGAATTTTGAAGGTTTAAAGGCTTAAACACACTGGTAGGTAGCTTGAATGATTAAACACACCAAAAACTCGTCCCGGTAACACCCGAAATGAGACGAAATCTACACCCGCGTGAAATCCCGAACCTCACAATCGAGCCGATGGCTCTGATACCAATTGAAGGTTCCTGAACGCGGATCGTACACGGGAAATCTCTAACAACGCCGGTGCGGAATCCCTGCGTATATAGGTACGAGTGTAGATATTGTAGAGATTGAATACACGAACAATGAACACGAGCTATAAGGTAAACACGTTATATTGAATAACTAAACCCGTGACAGTAGGTCACTGTTACAGAGAACAAAACGAAACAAAACGTAACACCAAAACCCTAACCCACGTTCTCTGCTGAAACGTTCTATTTAAACACGACAACTTCGCCACTGGCGAAGTTGTCAGTAACCTCGCTAGATCAGCAAGTTCGCCATAGCGAACTTGCTGATAACTTCGCTAGTTTACAAAACAAACCATAAACAAACCATTAACTATATTACAGACTCGATAACAAATACTAGACTATGAACTACTGACAAACATGTACCAACAGAAAAGATCCGAACAGGAATCATACTAAGTATGTGACTGTCACATAGATCCGTGTTTAGCTGTATTATGACATAAGGAAACAGGGTGTAAGCAGGTAATATACTTAAGATGGTTTTCATCGTTTCTGTGATACGAGTTAGATCAATTATGCCTCAAAATTTAAGTGGGCAACAACTCAGAGATTATGATGCCTCCTATCTATTCTCAAAGCGTATTTGGCTTTCCCCAAGTCACCCCGAATTGACTTCGACCCTTAGTGTCTGATTAAGTTTGTAATTACTCTTCATCTCCTTCCCGTTCTCTTTCTTACTCCATGATTAAGAAGTCTTGATATGTTGAACTCTAAAATGTTTCAATAACTCATAATTTTTTTTTTATATGATAAACTTTACATAGACTTCAGAGTAGTAACCAACTGCAAGTCCCGAATATGGATCACTGCAGTTTCTTGAAACGCTATCTCCACGGGAATCAGAACACTTACGGGCTCGTGTATGACTGGGTAATCGCTTTTCTGCCTATCATTCGGAAAGATATATATGAAGACATGCAGAACTCGTAAGGAGTTTCCACGTAAAATCAAGTAGTTTTAGTTTGTATCACATCTACTTTTACGCACCATAAAAAGTTACCATGACATACAATGACTGTCCTAAAGCCTTTTAAGCCTAATAACTTCACTAGTTAAGCACACAAAGTTAGTATATCTATCATTTTCCAAGGTTGGATCAATTTTCTGTTTAACATAGCAAACGTACTTCTTACGAAATAGTAGACTTGAAAAATAATTTCATTTCCCTTTTTTTTTTCAAAATTTTAACATTAATCGCCCCGACCAAAACAAAGTCTTCAGGTAAACGGCTCTCCCGAAGATCCAATGGATCAGCTGGACTGACCACATACTAGTATGTGTCCTTATAACTAAGTATGATCGACTAATTTTAAGCGAAAGAATGAAAACTCATCATAAACCGCCCCGGTCACAATCAGTAATCTGGTTAATGGCTATCCTCAAAATTTACAAATAGAAAATGAGGACCAAAACATATCCGAAGACAAGTCCTTCAAACTGATGTAACCGACATATTTTTAAGCGATAGTGACCTTTTTTTTTTTAAATTTTCCAAGAAAAGCATGGTTACTCGGGATTGATCATCCCATTTAGCTCGATAAGGTTTTGAAATCTTGTTTTATCAAACGCTTTAGTATAAAGATCAGCGAAATTATCAAGCGTATCCACCTTTTCAAGCACTATCAGTTTCTTCTCAGCACAATCCCGTATGAAATGATGACGTATGTCAATATGTTTAGTTTTACTATGTTTCACGGGATTGTTAGTTACTGAGATAGCAGCTGTGATCAATGCAAATAGGAGTAAGTAAGAAATTCAGACCATAGTCGCGCAACTGTTGTTGAATCCAAAGAACCTGGGAGCAGCAGTTGGATGCTGCTATGTATTCTGCTTCACAGGTTGAAATTGCGACCGAAGTCTGTTTCTTGCATTGCCACGACACCAATCTGCCACCAAGAAACTGACATCCTCCTGTTGTTGACTTCCGACTCTGATTGCACCCACCATAATCAGAGTCTGTGTAGGCGACTAGCTCCAAGTCTCCTCCTTTCGGGTACCACAACCCCAGCTTCGGTTTGCCCTTGAGATACCGCAAGATCCTCTTCACACCTTTCGTGTGAGATTCCTTTGGGTTTGCCTGAAAACGAGCACAAAGACAAACAGCAAACATTATATCAGGCCTAGAAGCAGTTAAGTATATTAAAGAACCTATAATAGCCCGATACTGAGTTGGGTCCACATCTGCATCACCGTCTGACTCAGCACCCAATTTGTGATTGACGCAGATTGGAGTGTCGAATGGAGTGCTGTCCTCCATCTTGAATCGTTTGAGCACATCATGGACATACTTGGTCTGGTGAATGAACATCCCATCCTTCTTTTGATCAACCTGCAATCCTAAAAAGAAAGTTAGTTCACCCATAGCACTCATTTCAAACCTTTTCTTCATGACGGCCTCAAAATCTTGACACATGGAGACTTTTGATGCAGCAAAAATAATGTCATCCACGTAGACTTGCACTAGCAGGAAGTCGCTTCCTTGTCTCTTCACAAACAGCGTGCTATCTATCTGACCTCTTTCAAACCCATTTTCAAGCAAGTAGTCTGACAGAGTTGAGTACCAGGCACGAGGTGCCTGATGTAATCCATACAATGCCTTGCTTAACTTGTACACATGGTCTGGAAAATCTGGGTCAGGAAAACCCGGAGGCTGCTCAACATACACAATCTCATCAACTTTCCCATTCCGAAACGCACGCTTCACATCCAACTGAAATACCTTCATCTTTTTATATGCAGCAAACGCCAAAAACAATCTAATGGCTTCCAACCTTGCGACAGGAGCGAACACTTCATTATAATCAATCCCCTCTTGTTGATTGAATCCTTTCACAAACTAGCCTCGCCTTGTTTCTTATGATAATCCCTTTCTCATCTCTCTTGCACTTGAACACCCATTTTGTGCCAATCGCATGCACATGCTTTGGTTTTTCAACCAAATCCCAAACTTCCATTTTCTTGAACTGAGCCAACTCTTCTTGCATGGCTTCGACCCACGAGCTGTCCTTTAAAGCCATTTGATAATTTTTCGGTTCAATCTGGCTGATAAAGCAGGTGTACCAGCATTCGTTGATTATTCCTGTCTCCTTAATGCTTGTGTAAACACAGGTGTGCTCATCCAAGCTACGTCTTGTTTGTACACCGGAGGACACATCACCAATCACATTTTCCAAAGGGTGATCTTTATGAATTCTCGTTGTCGGAGCAGAACCGACATGCAAATTGTCTTCCAAGTTAGAAGAGAGCTCGTCAATGGTTGTTTCATGCTGAGAGTGAAAGGATTGATAAATTCTTCTTCAGTTGAGGCAGCAGGGGTAACGTTAGTATTTGATGAGGAAGGTTGACATTTATCAATCAGCTGTCTTTGCAATAGATTTTCTTCCTCATCAAGGATCATCTTCGTAGCAACTCTTTCTTCTTCTTCAGAGATATCTAAATCCGGTATGTTAAAAGACTTAAAAAGTTTAACATAGTCGAAAAACTCCGCAGGTCCGTTGCTTGGTTTTGGCGGTTGGTAACTTGTGATATCTATGTTACACACCACCTCAATCTTGCTTGTCGATGTATTGAAGATACGTCTGTTGGGAGTCCCAACAACATAACCGACTAAGATTCCTTCATCGGCTACTTCACCAAATTTAGAATTTGTCTTCAAAATCGAACAAGGGGACCCGAATGGTTCTAGACCACTCAAGTTGGGCTTTCTTCCATGCATAAGCTCATAACATGTCTTATCCAGTCTTTTAACAGTTAAGACTCTATTCAAAAACATAACAGGCTGTAGCAACAGCTTCAGCCCAAAACACCACAGGAAGCTTTGAATCAGCCAGCATAGTTCTGGCTCCTTCAATTAACGTTCGGTTCTTCCTTTCAGCCACTCCATTCTGTTGCGGTGTATAAGGAGCGCTGTATTGGTGTTCAACCCCTCTCTGAAGACAGAAGATCTCCATCTCAAAATTCTTGAACTCTGTTCCATTGTCACTTCTGATGAACTTAACCCTTTTATCCATAATGTTCTCAACTTTGGTAATCAAATTCTTCACCATCTGAGCCGTTTCATCTTTTGATTTCAGGAAATATACCCACGAGTATCGTGAGTAGTCATCAGTGATCACCAAGCAATAAGAAGTTCCTCCAAGACTTTTTGCATTCACGGGACCGAAGAGATCCATGTGAAGCAACTCCAGAGTACTGGCAATTGAATTGACTTTCTTGGTGAGATGGGATTTCTTGTGCTGCTTTCCCTTCTTGCACGCTAAACATTTATCTTCCAAATTGAAAATTTTCAAGGGAACGCCCAGCACAAGCCCATTCCTGACAATGTGGTTCATCTTCCGAAGATGAATGTGCCCCATTCTCCTATGCCACAATTCGGACTCTGTTTCACTCGCTTTTGTCATAAGGCATGAATCTGCCGTGGCCATTTCAGTTGATCTCATATCCATAGTGTACGTATTTCTTTCACGTGGAGCCTTCATCAAAATCCACTCCTCAGGTATCTGAAAACCTGGTTTCAACACAATCACCTCGTTCTTTGTAAAGTGAACGGTGTACTCCTTATCACAAATCTGCGACACACTTAGCAGATTGTATTTCAATTCTTCTACAAAGTTAACATTCTCCAATGTCATCTTTCCATTCGACACCGTTCCCCTTCCAGTAATATTGCCTCCACTTTCTCCGGCAAAGCTTACTCTCCCTCCTTGAACAGGTTTCAAATCGTGTAACAAGTATTTGTTACCCGTCATGTGCCGGGAACAGCCGCTATCTACAACCCAAAGATTGTTGGCAGCCCTTTTCAACTGTTCCTGCACAATAAAGCAAAAGATTAGAATTTAGGGACCCAAGACCAATTGGTCTTGGATCTATACATCCCAAACTTTGGCTTTCCAAAGTTAGTATCTCGATAACTCCTGTAAGTCCCATTAGGATATCTTATTGAAGATTGATTGTAAGGCCTTCCAAACCTTTGAGAATTGAAAGTATTATAGCTTGTGGTTTGGTTATTAGAAGTGTAAAACTGAGATTTGTTTCTATGAAAACCTGAATTATTCACATTTTTGAATTTTGAACAGTTTTCATATTTAGCAGTATGATAATTATCATTAGGTTTATTCTCAGCTTTAGTAGGCCTTACACCTCTGAATCGCTGCTTCAGAGGGCAATTTGCAATAAGATGTCCTAATTGATTACATCTAAAACAACACCTATGCTCAACTTTTTTATCAACCGGTGTTTTAGATGTAGAGGCTATATTACCGCCAGTTCGTCTCACATATGGTGGGACGTACGGGTTTAGTGGAGTACTCTTTTTATTCGTTTTATCTTTTTCTCCACTCTTGGGTAACACAACCTCCTCTTTTGCCTTACCAGACTCGGATGACTTATCCGAATCTGATGAGACTGGACTTTGAACAGAAATTTCAACACTTGAAACAGGCGAACTTGTTTCGCCTCTACTAACATTTGGTTCTTTAATAGTTACTTTAATTGGCACTGTCTGAGCAACCTCAAAGTCAACAGATTTCTGAACACTAGGGTTAAAAGTGTAATTGTGATTGTACGGTGGTGGAACCTCATGATAACCGATTCCCCCTCTCTTAGCAGAGGAACCTTGATCACTAACAAGGTGATCAAGAATAGCAGAAGAATTTCTGAACTGCTCCAGTTTTCGATTCAGTTCCACCACTTTCACCTGGTGGTCAGCAATCTGTTTTTCTCTCTCAGCAATTAGTTTGGTCTTTTCTTCCAAAACCTCATAACTTAAATCAATCACTTCAATTTTTTCAGCAAGTTTAGTTTTTAAACTTTTAACATCTTTTTCACAAGCTTTTATTTTAATTTTATAGTTATTTTCTCTTGATTTAATAAAGTGATGATCTTCTTTTAAGGTTTTAAATTCAGCATCCAACCTAACATACTGATCAGTTATGGTAGCTAGTTGCTCAGACAAGTTCTCACATTTTGAACATATAGGTTTAGAACATACCTCGGAAAGCTGGTCATTGTCATCTGCCATAAGAGCTTTTTCTTCTTTGGTAGCCCTCTCACTTTCTTCAGTTTCAACCTTTGCCAAATTTGCCTGCTCAAAAGTTTCTTTAGAAAGCAGGTTCCAGTTGTATTCACCATCTCCTCTGGAAATCATGGCACTATAATCTTTTCTTCCCTCATTATGCTGTGTAGACTTTCCTTGACTTCGTTCTACACGCTCATTCCTACATTCTTTTGCGAAGTGACCGTTTTGTTGACAATTGTAGCACCTTACCTTTGACTTGTCGAACCCTGGTCGTCCTCCGACAAACTTTCTACCGGTCTTATTCATAAACCTCTTTACCCTCCTTACAATCATGGCCATCTGCCATTGTAGATCCATTTCTTCCATATCGTCAGCATCAATCTGATCGTAATCTTCATCCAACATAGCTGGATCAACAATCTTCCCTTGAATATACTTCTCATAGGAAGCAATGAAAGAAGCATAGAGGCCAAACTGCTCTTCAGCAGACTTGACACTCATAGGCATCTTGGAGTAGTTGTTGCTGGGAGCACTTGAAGAGCAACTACTCTTGCTTGCCTGGGGTTGAGAACCACTAGATCCAGCTGCTACATAGCAAACATCCCCATTTGTGTTAACTGACACATGCCCCTCATGTGATGAGTTGGGGCCCGACTCTCCCTTCGAGTAGTAAGCAGCCGATTCAGTCTTTGAGCCTGAGCTAGTGTTGACTTTAGCTCCATACATACTTGGATCTTGAACCTGATCCATAGATGTCTCCTTTCTTACGATGTTAAGCTCAAAGGTCCTGAGCTTGTTGACTGTCGTTTCAAGATCATAAGTGGGAAAGTCCTTGTCTTCCCTCATTAGCACAGTGTACATCTCCCATTTTGGTGGGAGAGCATCCAGAAGCTTCTCAACTATCTCTTCTTCTCTGTAAGAAATGGAATAGTTGCTCAGTTCTGTCATCAGATGATAATATCGAGTGATGATATCATCTAATGATTCATTCTTCAAATACTTGAAGACTGAGAACTGGGTCTTGAGCAGTTTTATTTTTGAAGCCCGGATTCCTACATTTCCTTCAAATCTGCTCTCAAGGGCTTCCCAAAGCTCCCTTGCTGAAGTGTACTTCCTAAAAGTATGAAGGATCTCCTGTGGAAGAGCCATGGTAATAGCAGCATGAGCCTTGCTCTCAGCCTCATACATCTTCTTCTCTTCTTCTTCCATTTTACTATACTTCTTGATTTGGTCACGACCTTCATACTCCATAATTGGTGGAATATAACCATCCTGGATGCATACCCACATCTTCGCATCCTGGTATTTGACGTACTGTATGAACCGATCCTTCCATGCAACGAAATCGGTTCCCTTCAGCAATCTTGGGGCCTTGGTAACCGACCCTGCTTCAACTTCCATCTTCACTAACTCAGAGATGTTGATCGACGACATCTTTTCCGAAAAGTAAGAAACCTGAAAAGTAAATTTTTATTTTTATTTTTTAAATAAAGTACTGTAGGCAAAGTTACGGATAACTTCGCTTGAAGTAGGCGAAGTTGTAGAGAACTTCGCTGAAGAACTTCGCTGATAACTCTGCTGATTAACTTCACTGATTCTTAACTTCGCTTAATGTAAGCGAACTTAGGAATGAGGCGAAGTTGTAGATAACTTCGCTGATACAGGCGAACTTGAGAAGGTAGGCGAAGTTGTGGATAACTTCGCTTAACCTTATATCTTCGCCGAAACCCTACGTACAGTGACGGCAACTTCGCCTGATGAACACGAAGTTTCTGCAGATCTGTAAATCGGATTTTAACGAGGTTTTTGACGGTGTAAAGGCTTGAACACGATGGTAGGAGGTAAGAATGATCAAAAACACCAAAAACACGTCCCGCGAATAGTCGAAACGGGACGATTTCTACACCCGCGTGAATATCCCGAACCACACAATTGAGCACAGGCTCTGATACCAATTGTAGGTTCCCTGGACGGATCACACGAGATATCGCGGTCTACTCAGGTGCGGAATCCTTGCGTAGATCGTTACGAGTGTAGAAAGCAAATCAAACAAACACGATACGATAAACGAACACGTTATATTGATAACCGAACACGTGATACGATATCACTAATACAGACTCTCGTCGACTCGATCGACTCAAACGACTAACTTGAACAACTGAACTCATGAACAACTAACTGTTAATCAGTAGCCGTAACTGAACTCGGTCTACTCAGTTGTTCAAGCGCCGCAGATCCCAGCTGTTGAGAAAGCCGACATGGGTACTGAGATGGATGAGACTGAGTGGGAGGAGCAGCCTAGGTGGAAGGAAGGCTGTGCTCATTGGTTTATTAAGACCAAGAAGCCTGCTGTTCCAGCCATGTTCAAGAAGAGTTATAACATCAAAGGCTATGCTGAGTCGAAGAAGGGAATTATCTGTTGGATATATGATGAACAGATAAAGTTGTTTGTGGTGAAGCGTTATGATGGTATTCAATACTTCAAAAGAACCCTGAGATCTCTCAATACGTTGCCGGAATGTGAGGTGAAGGATTTGGCCAGGTTGGGCCTGATAAATAGAAGTGACGACAACTTGGCAAGAGTGATTGGGAAGATCGTGTGGAAAGAAAGCATAAAAGAGAAGAAGTTTGAAGTATTAAAGCCACAGAAGGGAAAGCTCGAGGAGGATACAGAAAGGGGAATGAGAGCAGATGGCAAGCCATGGATGGTGATGAAGTACAAACCGATCCGATGCATCAAGGAGGTTCCAATGAAGACTATGCCTCAAGATGTGTTGAAGAATCTAAAATGGTGGTACGTTGATTGCCAGACTGCTGAAGCCGTGATGGAAGACGAAGACGAACAAGAAGTGCTGAGGGTGTATGATCCGATGCATCTTGTTAACTTATCGAAAGCTGATCTGCAAGTGTTGAATGAAAAGAAGATATTCTATATTCTTGCTTGGAAGGATGAAGCAAGGAAATATCAGCGAGTAGTCACGGTATGTGTTAGAGAAGGAGTGCATGCGTGAAGATACAGGATTACAAGACAAGAGCTTAAAGATCAAGATATGAAGCTACTGCCAAGGGGGAGTCTGTTGGTGCATGAATGTCAGTAGTTCATAATCTAGTGTCTGTAATCGAGTCTGTATTGTTATTTATGTTTTTGTTATAAGCGAAGTTGTTAACAAGTTCGCCTAGGCGAACTTGTTGAACAAGCGAAGTTATGGACAACTTCGCCTGAACATATCAGGCGAAGTTGTCGTGTATATAAATACAAGCTTACGGCTTGGTTAATTAGTTAGTTGTTCGTGAGTTCAGTTGTTCAAGTTAGTCGTTTGAGTCGATCGAGTCGACGAGAGTCTGTATTAGTGATATCGTATCACGTGTTCGGTTATCAATATAACGTGTTCGTTTATCGTATCGTGTTTGTTTGATTTGCTTTCTACACTCGTAACGATCTACGCAGGGATTCCGCACCTGAGTAGACCGCGATATCTCATGTGATCCGTCCAGGAAACCTACACATATATTCTATATATATCCTAACAACTGGGCCCAAACATAACTAAAGCCCACCTAGATCAACAGATCTTGGTTTACATACAAAAGCCCAACCCAACAAAGCATAAACCATAACCTATGACCCAACAATCTCCCCGTCGGTTTATTGCTTTATTCATGCTCAAGGATATCTGCATTTGCCGCTTCAAGAGCACCTGCCCACAGACTTTCACGAATAATTGCTCCTATCATGCCAGTGTATTTCTTAGCAGCTGGTTCGTACAGTGGCTCAGCAGTTATCTGAAATTTGCTAAGAGTCTTGAGTTCCTTCTTTCCAAACTTCAATAAATCCTTAGGATCAACAAGACGATATTGACTCTTGTTCAATCTGATAATAACAGTAGCTGTCACACCATCATATGTCCAAAACTTCATATCATCAAGAGCTCCCTCAGGAAACCTCTTGGTGTTCGGAATTGATTTTACTTTGTTCGTCGGTGGCCACATAACATTTACCATGGTCTTATTAGTATGAGGGTCACGAACACCCTAGCCTTCTTAAGAAAAGATCCGGCTGTAGTCATATCTAGAAAACCACGTTCCACTTGAGAAGTCAAGAAACTATGAAAGTTGTTCGCCTTTGGTTTATTGTTTGGATTATGAAACGGAGCATGGGATAAATCAATCAAATCCACCTTCGTCCAATATCCAAACCTTTTCATTTTATCATAGTACTCGGTGTTACCGGACTTCCGTTTAACCCACCACATCCTTTTATCCACATCATAACCCCATGAAAGAACTCCAGACCGATCACCGTATTTATCTGAGAAGCCCTTTTGTAGGTTCAAAACAAATTTTTCAGGATGATCAGATGACACCACATGCTGATTTGAATTCTTCCTAATCAGCATCTTCTTCATTAATCTTTCCTTTTGTTCATCTGACTTTGGTGGATCAGACAAGCATTTCTCCATACCAGCAGAAGTGTTAATGTTTGAAGCTGGGCGCTTATCATGTTCAATATTTGCCAAGCTTCTAAATTCATCTCCAAATTTTCGAATTAGCTTCTGCTGGAGATCTAGATACATTGCAGTAAGACCACCCATGTTAGCTTGAAGTTCTAGAATCTTTGAATCTTTATCAATGTGGCTCTCTTCAAGTTCTTTAATGCGAACATCTTTTACAGCCGAGTCTTGTTCAAGTTCGAATACTCTATGTTGTAGGGCATGAATGTCAACCGGATCAGCTTCTAGAGCAATACCCTTGCCTTTAGCTTGAAGAAACTTGTCTTGCATGGCCAGAATATGTGTCACTTAATCACCTGCACTTGAGCTTCCTTCACTGATCGGATTAGATGATCCCGATGGTTCAGTGTGGGGATAGATATCAGTTTCCAAATCAAACATACAAGTAATGTCTTCCATGATTGGTTCTTGAGCGGTTGGATCTTGAGCAACATGAGCTTCAACATTTTCAGGCTCAGTGATAGTTGGAGGTACAGTTGAAGTTACTTCAGCAGCCAGCACGCCAGGTCTTGGGTCTTTCTTTCTCCTTTTTCGTGGAATAAGATTGGCGGCCGGCTCTTCTTCACCCTCATCTTCTTCTTGTGTTACAGTGACTGACTGAGGAGGTTTCAATGCAGTCGACTGAAGCTGTTTCTTGAAGGCTTCAAACTCTTCGAGTTGTTCAGCAGTGGGTACAGATTGTTGTGACAGAGAAATATCAAGATCATCATCATCGGACAATACCTCAAAAGCAGTGACATGCCTTTGAACGAGAACCAGATGTTCCTCGGCAACAGCAGCACCAACATTTCCCACAAACTACTCAATTTCAGCAAACTCCCCAAATTTTACCAGCGGATGAATTCCCTTATAAACAATTTTCATTCCTTTCCTTGACTGTTTCATTAACCAGAAGGTCGTTGGTCCCAATGCCTTCACATCAATTGTTTCCACAGATTTAATCAGATTAGGGTAATGGGAGTCAAATATCATTTGTAGAAACCTCGGATACATCAGGAACATCTCTTTCTTCTTTCCTTGAAGGTTGCTCATCATTTCATCGAAAAAAAACTTGGAGTAGTTGTAATCCAAATCCATGATCAGAGCAGTTACGGCTGACATCTGAGTAAGGCTTATCTCATCGGTACCCCCTTTACGTCCCGAGATACACGAAAAGAAAGTGTGAATCAAAAATCTCCAATACGGATGAAAGAGCTTTTTGATGGCAGGTGGGTAATTTCCTTAATAGTTAATTCTTCTGACAATCACTGCCACATCATTAACCGAAAACTCTGTGGGATAGAGAGGTTGATCTCCGAATAACAGTACCTCACGGATAATGGACTCAGAAACAACAACTGGCTGTTTCTGAATGTTAGCTTCAATTACAGCTAAGCCTCCGGCACCCCTTGGATTGATAGAAGCAGTGTTCCAAAAATCATTCACCATCTTCTTACAAATGACAGGATTTTCCCGCAAAGCATGAGAGATTCTGCAGGTGTTCAATCCAACAATCATGGACTTGAATTCCTTGTGATTCAATGGAGGATCGGTTAAACATCCAGCGACATTGTGAGAGTCAGACCACTTCAAAGGTGCTTAATCAGCCATAACTGCACCAAACAAGTCAAATTAGTGATTCACAGAATAAAATAAGTGCAGCTTGTGGGTAGAACACATTAGTAGGCGTTTTCGGTCCAGAAAATGAGTTTTTGGTGTTGTGTTTTCAGTCCACAAATTTTAGAACCACCGAGAACAACAACTTCTCGGGCGACTGAACAGGATCTCTGTTAGGGTTTGACCGAGAACACAATTGAGCAAAAGGATTTCTAGTTTGACCAAGGGAATTCGGTCAACTATCACCGAAAACCCTTGAATTCATCATCTTCATCTTCACAGACATGTCAATCACTGTTGAAGAACAACCTGCAACTTCATAAAAAAAAACTCACAACACCATTAATCATTCCTAATCGTTCAATGCGAACGTCTAAACGAGCATTATCACCCACTTCAACCGATTCGAGATAACCCCAATGTCTTCGCAACCTTAATTAAGAAAGTCGATTTAGTTAGGGTTAATTGCCTTTGATGCTTGAAGGAAACGATATGTGAAAGATGATTGAGCAATTTGAATTTTGATATTTGAAAGCGAAAGAGTTAAGAGTTTTGCAGATTTAAAAAATATACTAATAATAACCAAAATCCGCCTCTTAATCTTCTAATACATAGTTGTATGGGCCGGGTGTCCAGATGGGCCAAGAGGGAACACTCTGGCCAATCTAACCAGGCTAAGACCGAAGACACCCGTTGGGCCGAAGAACTGGCCCACTAATCTAGACCAGCAGTTGTCAAAGTTTATGATTAAAAACAATCCCGAGTCATGAAAAATTGATTTTTTAAGGACGTCTGTTTCGACACGAGTACTCATGAGGTAAAAATAAAATAAAATAAAAATAAATAAAAATAAAATTAAAAAAAACTAAACTAAAACAAAAATAATTTACCTATCCAGCCTTCAGAAAAATTAACATATATTGGGATCAAAGTTCAGCTATCTGAAAACAAGCAAACCCTCTCAAGAAAAGATCCGAACATGAAATTATATTGATTAAGATAGTTTCACAATGATTCATTTTCAGCATTATTATGACATAGTGAAAAGGTTGAAGGCAGGTAATTAGAAACTTAGTATGATTTTCGTTGCGCCAGTGATATGGTTAGATTCAATTAGGCATAAAGCTAATATGGACATCACTCATGGACCCATGATGCCCCTTATCTCTTCTCAAAGTTTATTTGGCTTTCCCCAGATCACCCCGATTTGACTCCAACCCCTAGTACTTGATCAAAGAATATTCTATATACAAAATAAAATTTTCTTTTTGGCTTTAAGGGTGAACGTTGGACTTACATGCCGTCCGGACTTACAAGCCTTACATTCAGGATGTTTAGGACTTACTTGTATGCCCCACCCCTATAGTTCCCCGGAGCCCCTTTAAGCCATTTTATAAAAGTTGAATGATACAAGCAAATTTTTATTTATTTATTTATTTTAATATATACTACTTTTGGCGATCAAGACACTAACGGGCTCGTGTATGACTGGGTAATTACTTTTCTGCCTATCATTCGGAGAGATGTATATACAGACATGCATGCATCTTCAAAATGACTCTCCACATAAAGTTTTGCAGATTTAGTTTGTATCACTTCAAACTTTTACTTATCATAGAAAGCTACCATACACATCAATGACTTATCAAAAGCCTTTTTAGCTTAATAACTTCACACGTTAGGCACACAAAATCAATTTATTTATCATTTCTCAAAGGTTGGATCAATTTTCGTTTGAAAATATTTTAAGCTTCTAATAAGCTTTAGCTGAATAGTATTATCACTTTCCAGATGGTAATCCTGAAGACAATCTTAAATTCAATCACCCCAGTTACCTTCAGTTTTCAGGTGAATGACCATCCTATGTGTCTATAGGTAGACGATGGGACCAAACACATAATAATATGTGTCCTTCAAACTTAGGCGGCCGACATAATTTTCAGTGAAAGAATTAAATTTTTTTTATATTCAGTAGCCCCGGTCACTTTCAGTTCTAAGGTTAATGGCTATCCCATGAGTCAAGAATTGATAACGGGACCAAACATATGAGATATGTCCGTTGAACTTGAGTAACCGACGTAATTTTAAGCAACAGAATAAAACATTTATTATTATTATTTTTATAAGCGCACACACACACACTCTTTTTGTATTTTTCTTTTTCTCCCCCTAAATTTGTACAGAGATTTTGATAAACAAATTATTTATGTACAAATTTAACCTAAAAAGTACTCAGTCTTCAAAACGTAACACTTAAGAAACCCTACAAGCACATTGAATCTGGCTGTTCCGACCGGTTTGGTAAATAGGTCCGCCTTATTATTATCAGTGTGGACCTGTTCAAGATGAATTAACTTCCGGTCGTAGCAGTCACGAAATAAAATGAATTTTAATATCGATGTGCTTGGTTTTAGAATGTTGAACCGGGTTTTTCATAATGGAAATCGCAGCATCATTATCACAAAAAATAGGAGTATCAAGAAATTTCAAACCGTAGTCCAGCAATTGATGTTGCATCCATATGACTTGAGAACAGCAAGCAGAAGCAGCAACATATTCAGCCTCAGCAGTGCTTGTGGACACCGTTTGTTGTTTCTTGCATTGCCACGAAATGAGCCGATCTCTCAAAAACTGACACCCAGCAGACATCGATTTCCTGTCAATATCTTCACCTCTATAATTGCTGTCAGTAAAGGCATACAAATCAAATTCTGAATTCTTGGGATACCAAAGACCAAGCTTCGGTTGCCATTTTAGATATCTAAAATTTCGTTTAATAGCAATTAAATGAGAGTGTTTAGGATTAGCCTGGAAACGGGCACATTGACAGACTGTGAACATGATGTCAGGGCGACTGACAGTAAGATACATTAGAGACCCGATCATCGACCGATAGTACGTTTGATCTACGGATTCCCCATCAAGATCTGAAGAAAGAAGAGGTCTTTCAGCCATAGGAGTCGCCGAACTTTTGGAGTCTTGAAACTCAAATTTTGTCAACATATCCTCGATGTATTTCCCTTTATGTAGCAGAATGCCTGTCGAGCTTTGACGAACCTGCAGACCCAGAAACATTGTCATCTCCCCCAACGAACTCATCTCAATCCTTTTCTTCATCCCTTCCTCAAACTCAGAACAGAGAGTAGTGCTGGTAGAACCGAAGATGATGTCATCCACATAAATCTGAACCAGGATCAGATCCTTTCTGATAGTCTTTATAACAGTGTCTGATCAATGGTTCCATGCTTATACCCGTGCTCCAACAGATGAGCAGTGAACGTCGCATACCATGCTCGAGGAGTCTGATGAAGGCCGTAGAGGGCCTTGTCCAACTTATAGACATACAACGAATTCTTGGAGTCCACAAAACCCAGTGGCTGATCCACATAAATTTCTTCCTTTACCTCACCATATAAAAACGCTGTCTTGACATCCATCTGATAGACTGTGAAACCCATGTACGATGCATATGCTAAGAAGATCCGAATGGCCTCAAGACGAGCCAATGGAGCGTACACCTCAGTCTATTCCAAACCCTCAACTTGACGAAAACCACGAACCACAAGTTTGCCTTGTTTCTAACGATAACCCCCGAGTCATCCTGCTTATTACGAAAAACCCATCTCGTATCTAGTGACTTCTTTCCCGTAGGTAGTTCAACCAACCTCCAGACCTTGAGTTTCTCAAACTAATTAAGTTCCTCATGCATGGCGTCAACCTAGCTTGGTTCTTACAGAGCCATGTCAACCGTCTTAGGCTCAATTTGTGAAATGAAGCAAGAATACAAGCAGTTGTTGATTGTTCCAGTCTGACTTTTGGTTGAGACGTCAGCTTCAAGGGGACCAATAATACTGTCAATGGGGTGATCCCGTTGAATTCTTGATGAAATGGAGTGATCAGGAACAGAACAGTTTGCTGGTAAATTGGTTAGATCTTCGAGGGCTTCGGTGAGAGGGTTCTTCCATCCCGATGCTGCAGTACTGTGCGAGTACGAGGTGCTGGCAAAATATTCGTTTGGAATGGCATCAGGGAATAGAGTGCTACCGAATATCTGACGTATAACGCTCTCCCCCTCAACTGGTGACATCTCTGCTGGAGAAGGTTCTTGTGGGAATACAGTGTCGGTGACAGTCTCTTCCAGATCTTTCGATGACGGCTGAGTGGTGTCTGAGAGTTCAGACGTGCCACACTCAACATAGGAAACTCTTGAGTGTTAGTAGAAAAATCTTCTTCATCATCGACAACAGCAGTAGTTCCTCCACTTGAATTATTAGAATCAATCACAGGAACCAGATTGAATGGCTTGAACAGAGTGTCGTAGTCAAACAGCCAGTTAGGCCCCACACGAGCATCTGTCTCATTTTCTTCCAACCAGCGCACATCATATGGCTCTACAATCTGTTTCGGTGGCTTGTTGTAGACTCTGTAGGCAGTTCGACCATCATAACCAATGAAATAACAATCATCTGCCTTGTTTTCGAACTTAGGAGTTGACTCAAGATTCAACAAAGTGCATGGACACCCGAAGGCTCGAAAGTGTGCAACTGTGGGCTTGTGACCATAAACAATTTCGTATGGAGTTTTCATCTGAGATTTGTTGATCAACACCCTATTTTGAACGTAACAGGCGGTGTTGATTGCTTCAGCCCAGAAGAATAATGGTAACTTTGAATCACATAACATCGTTCTTGCAGCTTCGATCAAAATACGGTTTCTTCTTTCAGCAACACCGTTCTGCTGCGGGGTACGAACAGAGCTGTACTGATGAAAAATTCCCTTTTCATCACAAAAAGGATTCAGTGTAGAGTTCTTGAACTCCGTGCCATTGTTACAACGAATTCCCTTGAGCTTTAAGTTCAACTGGTTTTCCATAAGCAACACGAACTTCTTGATCAAGTCAGATGCTTCACCTTTATTCGATAAGAAAAACACCCAAGTGAAACGGGAGTAGTTGTTGGTGATGACCAGATAATGATTACTATGAGATAGACTCAAGACATGAACTGGACCGAACAAGTCCATGTGAAGCAACTAAAAGACACTAGATATGGTATTTATCACCTTTGGCTTGTGTGATTTCCGATGATGCTTCCCTAATGCACATGCCACACATTTCTCGATAGTCACAAAGTCTTTAACTAGCAAACCACGTACAATATTGTTCTTAGCAAGACGATTCAGGGTTTTGACATTTGCATGGCCAAGACGACGATTCCATAACATGGCATTATGTTCCGGCACTTTAAAGAACAAGCTTGTAATTTCGTCGGGAACATTCTTGTTCATGTTAATCAGGTAGGCATTATCTTTCCTCTGAGATCTGACCAGGACCCACTCCTCTGGTATGACAATACCAGGTTTCAGAATCAGGCATTCTTTGTTGGTAAAGTGTGTAGAAAAACCCTTATCACAAATTTGTGACACGCTGAGCAGACTGTGCTTCAGTTCAGGAACATAGTTAAAATTTTGAAACTTTAAAACTCCATTACTCACGGTACCCTTTTGAGTGATCTTCCCTTTTTCTCCTCCAGCAAAAGAAACATATCTGCCGTTAAATATTTGAATGTCACTTAGCTGAGATATGTCCCCTGTCATGTGTCTGGAACAGCCACTATCAACAAACCATGGTCTGATAATATTCCTCCATAGCTGTTCCTGAACAATGTGCGAGAGTAGTTAGTTTTGGGTACCCAGTCCATTGTAGTTCTGGGTAAGCCTGACTTGGTTAACCGTGTTACGGGTTGACATGACATATCCTCATCATTATTAAAAATTGAATCTGAAGACGTTGAGGACTTTGTTACCGGAGACTTGGGCAACCATTTGTATTTCGGTTTGAAAAATTTGTGATTTACACAAGTGGTTGACTTAGTCTCTGGTTTGCGGATAGAGAACTCGGTCGGCTTTGCCCTTTTAGACGTTTTTGGTTCAGAGACCCACTTTGGTCTTGGAACCAAAATTGGGTTTCCATTCCGCCTTGGAGTCACAATGGGCTTGGTCTGATGAAAACTTGACCTGTCAGCCTTGACTCTTCTCCAATTGCCTTCAGAGCGCCTTGTTTCATAATGCCTTGAATTATTTGAATGAAAATTTTTTTAGGCATTATGAGACATGGTCCTCTGATGGCGTTTATAATATAGAGTGTATGGGAGACGAGAGAAATTTCTAGCAATGTGACAAGGGAATGCCACAGTTGAAATAGGTTTTCCTTTTAACGTAAAAATCATTGTGGCCTATTCCCGGTCTTGCTCTGTTGTGTGATCTTGCTTTTCCATCTTTGGACTTATCATAAGAAACTTCACATTTAACATTACAAGAACCTTTTTCTTTCACAACCTTAGGTGAAAAATGTTTATTTTGATTTTTAAGTTCATCAGTTCTATTAAGGGATAGATCACTGTCTTTTGAAGTTCTAGAAAAGGTAACCAAACGATTGTCTTTTCTCTTAAAAACAGAGCCCACACACATATTAGTAGTATTGTTTTTTTAAAACAGACAAAACATGCAAATTTAAAGAAACAGAAGAGTCAATAGGTGATTCATCATCTTCCTCAGTCCAGTCCTCAACTATTACTTCATCTGCACACGAGCTAGACATGTTAGAATCATTCACCCCTGAGGTTGATTCAGTTGCCGAGTCTGTATCAACCATACCCTTTCCAGTTGCAGTTGACTTACCATGCTGCATACATTTTTCCTTTTCTTCCTCTTCCTTGGTAATTGGAAGACTAGTATAATTATTGTTGTATGGAGGGGGAACCATGTTATATCCAATACCCACATCCTTATTTTCTTTCCCTTTCAATCGATTTTCTATCATTGACTCAGCGACAACACTAGAGACATCAAACTTTTTAAAATTGAATTCAACATTTTCGAACTTGTTTGTTAGTTTTACTATCTCCAATTTCGATGCTTCTAACTCGGTAGTTAGTTCAGCGATTTTCTTTTTAGCATCTATATGGTGACAGCATTTTATGCTAAAATCAGATTGGAGTTTGAAAAAATCTTGTTTTTGTGCCTCTATTTTATCTTTTAAGGCATGTTCATGTTTTTTAAGTGTTGAGTTTTCATATTTTACACCCTCCATTTCCCTCATTAAGTTACTATTATGTATTTTATACAATCCTACTTTATCAATGCACGATTGAGAACAAAGTATAGGATTTACCTCAGATTGCTTGGTGGAGGTGAAGGTCATGAAAGCATGCTGAAGATCCCTGACCTGCTCCTCAGCTTCATTCTCCTCTTCATCAACACCTACCTCAGCAAAATTTGCAATTTCATTGCTCAAATTCAAGGCTGTCATCTGATCTTCCCAAGAAAAATTCTAAACCACCAAACCTCTCTCACCCATGCTTGAACTAGCCACATTCTCTTCTCTTCCACCATGTACTAGAACCATTGCTCTCTCTCGATTTCCTTCCTTGGCCGGATTGGTACATTCAAGAGCAAAATGACCCGGCTCATGACAGTTGTAGCACCTTAGAGAACTTTTGTTGAATCCCACTTTCTGATTTGCAGGCACATTCCAGTTGTTCCTGCCTGTCCTCTTGGTGAACTTCTTGGCTCTAAGCACAGCCATGGCAATTTTCAAAGAAATATCCATCTCCTCCACATCATCAGGATGTATTTGGTCCTGCTCAGCAGCCATAACGGGTTGTACCAGGTCTCCAGCAAGAAAGGCATTATAGCAGTTCATAAAACGTACCATGAAAGCTATGTTCTCTTGAGTCTCTTTGGAAATAATAGGAGCTTGAATAGGAGACTGGCTGGAGGTGGCCACCAAAGCTTGCGATTTCGGTGCAGGAGTTGGTTATGGAAAGAAGACATTGGTTGCTGGTGTAGGTTGTGGAATGGGTTGACTTTGAGATGAACTGAACATGGAGAAGTTCTGCTGAGTCTGCTGCGGTTGAGCTGACTGACTTTTGAACAACGAGAAATTGTCTTGTGAGACTAGAGCATTGTTAGCCGCAACACCGTAACCTGCGGTATTGTAGGTACTTGCATGATTTATAGCACGCTGCTTGTCGTCTATGTCACAAGCCTTGATAGTTGCCATTACCTCAGAGAGAGTTAGTCTAGCCAGATCTTTGGTCTTCTTAATAACATCCACATTTGAATCCTAGTTCTGCGGCAAAGAATTGACTAGCTTGTTGTTGATCTCGGCCGATGTGAGGTTTATATTTGCAGACCTGATCTCCGTGATCAACAAGATGAACCGATGAAGCTGTTTTTCAAGAGACTCTCCCAAAACATAGTTGAACATGTTGAATTGTTATCTTAGGAGATCTTGCCTACTTCTCCTCATGTCCTAATTACCCTCAAACACTTCAATGAGAGCCTCCCATAGTGCTTTGGCTGAGTTTAACTCTCTAAATCCCAAGGAAATTTCAGGTGAAAGTGCCATGGTCAAGGTAGCTAGAGCCTTCTCATCTTGCTCAACAATGTCAAAATCAGCATCTGTATACGACTCAACAGGCTTAGTCTCCACTTCTTGAGAACCTTCTCTTTGATATGTAATAACCTGAGGACCTCTAACTATGCTTCTCCACAGTTTCGCATCCCTTTCTTTCACGTACTTCTCAAATCTAAATTTCCACTCAGCAAACCCTTCTGATTTTAGTAGTCGTGGTACACGAGTGGTGGTCCCCATAATAGAGTCAAGTTCTTGATGAAGAGTGGCATTGGAAGACGTACTAACATCTGATTGATCCATAATATCCTTAACAGATAATTGGATAAAATGACCGAAAACAACAAAATTCTTCCGAGAACTCAAAGAGTTAACTGAGAACTGTCAACAATATCCGATAACATACACCGGGTTGCCCGAGAACGACGAATTCAATCCGAGAACGACGAATTCACCTCGAGAACTTGTAAATCCTCCCGAAAACCTTGAATGTTGACTGTGAACCTTGAGATCTTCCCGAGAACTTCAAAATCAACCCGAGAACTAAGAATAGTTCAAGATATGGTAAATCTTGAATACTTAACTAAATCTCGAGAATGAAGGGATTCAAATCAAATATGACATATACAAAAAACTTCTCCAAACTGAACTTCTCACCGGCCGAAGAACACGAAGAACAGTTCTTCAAGATCCAAAAACCTTCAACATAATATACCTTCGTAAATCAACGACAGAATCCTTGATATCACCAATAACCAAGCCTAGAATTGGTCTATAGGCTCTGATACCAATTGTAAGTTCCGCGACGGATCTTTCAATGTGATATCAATATACTCGATGATTAGGCGGAAGCTAATCACCAAGCCGATTCTGTAAAACAACCAAGAACACACGTAAAACAATGAAAAAGCTTCAAAATACACGTATATTATACGTCGGGTGCTTAAGCCCTTAATAACTTACACGGTTGAATAACAATGAATGAACAACCTAATATCGTTAACATATGTTCTATATATATCCTACCAACTGGGCCCAAACAGAACTAAAGCCCACCGAGATCAACATATCTCGGTTTACATACAAAAGCCCAACCCAACAAAGCATAAACCATAAACTATGACCCAACAAGATACAAAAGCCTAACAATATCTGCTAGCCTTGTTCAGTGAAAATAGAAGCAATAGTCTTCAAACGAACAAATGAAAGCCCTAACGAACAAATGGAGACCACAGACAGTGAAAGAAGACTAGAATTGTTGGACTCGGTCTGCCCAAGACACATATTATAATTGATGTGGCTAGTACGTTATGATCGAAGTCGGGTCATACCCAATAACAAGCTAGACAAACACCAATTATATTTGTTTATTTATGATGTGATCATAGTAAATAAATATTAACACTTAAGCTATATGGAAATGGGTTTCTAAATACATTGTACTTGTGAAATAAATAGATCATATGGATGATTTATATTTTGAGAGAAGACATTATATAGTGTTATTTAATTTGGTTAAATAAAAATATATAGGACTAATTAACTTTGCATGATACTTATGTTATACAATTACTAAGAAACAACATAAGGTTTTATAAATGTTTTATGTTATAAAAAGTGATATAAAATTTGTAAGTGAGAGAGAGAGAGAGGCCCCTCCTCCTCTTCTTACTCCTTTCATTTTTATATTATTATTGTTTTTTTAGTGGGTGCATGCAAAATATTGTATTGGTCAAAAAGGGAGGTTCTTGAATGATCAAGTAACACACTTCTCACTCTCTCATAATTGACTGGTAACAAAAAATCATTCTCCTCTCTTTTTCTCTCTACATTTTTGGCCAAAAGAGGAGCCAAGGGAAGGAAGAAGATTTTGAACAAAATCCTAGCTAAACCAAGGGTCTTTGACAAGAGCTTGGGGTATACAAGCTTGAGGAACTCCTCTTTGAGTTCTAGCCAACCATTTCATCATCTCTTTCATACTTACTTGGCTTTGAAAGGTAGTCTTGACATGCATGTGATTATTAGTATGTATTTCGTATATGGATCCGGGATTGGGTTTTGCTTGTATAAAATTGGTTTTATACACCTTAAATTAACAAGATTTAAAACTTATATCCGCTGCGTTTTGATAAAAGTAAGGTTTTATCTCTTTGATAATATTGTTAAAACCCAACAATGGCATCAAGAGCTGCTTATACGAATGCATGCTTCATTAGACCAAAAATTTTCGGGTTTATGGTGGGTTTTACCATTTGGCCGAAAATTTTGGGGGTTTTGGTTACCCCTTGGTTTTTCAAGATTATACTTTACATGCATGTGGTAATCTTGAAAAATTAAGTTATTTGGATGATTGATTGTGTTGTTTGGACAAAACCCGAAACTTTCGGTTTGTTATTGTTTGGGCCGAAAGTTTGAGGGGAAAGGGGAACCAATTTTGGTCTTGTGTTATTGCATATTTGGATGTGTATTGGATGTTCATAACCTAGCCATGGCCTTGTGTTTGGTTGAATGTTTGTGTTGTGTTATTTACTCATTCGATATGGTTGTAATATTTTATTTGGGTTTGTAATCTATTTATTCAATCATTTGGTTTGTAATAATAAGTAGATTAGATACTTTTTTTTACTAGAAAAAATGTATTAGGATATATTTTTGTAAAAGAAGATGCAAGGAAGGAAGCCCAAATAAAGTGAAGGAGACCACAACACGGAATGAGCCCTTGAGGCATTTGGATGCGGGATCAAGTGGGAGTTCACCGACACAAGCTTATGTCCTTTTGGGTCCCTTAAGAGAGACTTTTTGGCACACTTGTCTTCGGTCAACAAGTGTGGTCAATAATAGGAGGCTATGGTTATGAACATGTGGTTGTGTATTTTATGCTTGTTTGGTTGATTTACTTTTGTTTGTGCTATTACAATTTGGATTGTTAACAACTTAAAATCAACAACTAGCATAAAATTGGTTCCTTAGAAATCGTTAGGTAATAAAATTGGTTTTATTAAAGACTAATGATTTCACAATAAAATGGGTTTTATTAATAGGAACTTTGAAAATGGGTTTTCAACTAAGTACCATACATTTGAATGCATGCAAATGGAAGGTACATAAAGTGTTTTCCAATCTAGAAATTAGAAAACAAAAATCCATTTTATAAAATAAGTCGAACACCATCCTTTTATACAACACTTAAATCACTTGGAAACTCAATATGGGATAATGGTCACCTAACCATATTGGAGGAAACTTGTGAGTTTGAGGTGGGTTTACCATACTTGTGGGATAAAGGTCACCTAACCACTTGTATGTGTAAACTCACATGTGTGTATAAGTAGGACGACTTAAATTGGAAACCATGTGAATAGGGTCACCGAGGCATGGCGTACAATGGTGTTGATGGGATTAAACATGCCAACTAAACATAAGATGTTTAACCGATCCCATAAAACTAGTAGTTGCAAAGGGTTGCAATTGTCAAACGTTGACTACCTTGTTAATTTAAAGAGTAGGATAAAGGTCACCTAACTACTATTTGAATGTAACATTGGGTTCTAGATTTTAACATTAATTGTCTATGAGACATAAAGGGTATTAACGATTAAAAATAACTTATTTATATCAAAATACTAAAATTGAGCTTTGTTATATTTGTAGATGGCCGCAATCAACAATCCACCTAACGTTATTATCCTACCCGTTAATAACCTATCGCTATGATCTATTCTCGATAAGGATCGTCTAAACTATAACAACTTTATGGATTGGTATTGAAACTTGAGAATCGTTCTCAAGCAAGAAAAGAAATACTACGTATTAGAGGATCCTATTCCCGAAGAACCCTGCATTGACGATGCCGATAACTATAACGATTGGGTAAAACACAATGAAGATTCGGTGCAAGTTTCTTGCCTCATGTTGGGAACTATGATTCCCAAGATTCAAAAGGATTTTGAACTTCATGGGGCATACGACATGATCACCCAACTTAAGGAAATGTTCCTTACACAAGCTAGGGTGGAACGCTTCGAAACGGTTCGAGCGCTTCATGCATGTCGTATGGAAAAAACCCAATCGGTTTCCTTCTATGTGCTTAAGATGAAAAGCCACATTGATCGTCTCGAGCGCCTTAATTGTCCCATCTTAAAAGAGTTAGCCTCGGTATTTGATCCTAAATGGCTTAACTAAGAAGTTTGAGACTTTTGTTATGAATTATAACATGAATAGGTGGGATAAGAGCATTGGTGAGCTTCACGCAATGCTCAAGACGGCCGAGACGGGAATGGGTAAGAAGGTTTTACCCGTTCTCATGATCAATGAAGGAGGAAATAGGAAAAGGCATCACCCGGAACCCAAGGAAAAGGTTGCCAAAGGTAAGCGACAAGTCATGGGTATGTTCAAGGGAAAGGCAAAAGCGGGACCACCCAAACCGAAAGAGAAAAAGCCAAAGGTTTGCGCCGAGGATCCGTGCTTTGGATGTGGGGAGATAGGGCATTGGATGAGGAATTGTCCAACCTATCTAAAAGAGTTGAAATCTAAGAGGGATGCGGGGCAAACCTCGGGTACAATTTTCATGTTTCATATTGATCTTAATATTGTTTCCTCAAACACATGGGTATTGGATCCCAGATGTGAAACTCATATTTGTAATTTGTTGCAGGGGTTCAAAGGAAATGAAGGATTCAAGAAAGGAGATATTAGTCTCTTCATGGGCAACGGAGCAAAGGTTGTTGTCAAAGCCCGAGGGGACTACACTTTGAAGTTTCCAAATGGTTTGGAAGTTATTTTGAATGATGTTTTGTATGCTCCTAGTTTAACTAGGAATATATCTCCGTTTCACTTCTAAGACAATATGGTTATGATTTTAAATTTATGGATGATTGTATTTATGTTTTCATGAATGATGTATTTTATTTTAAAGCAATGCCATCTAATGGCATTTATGAATTAGTTCATAATAACACATCTTATGATAACATGTTGTACCAATCAAGAACCAAGAGACTCAAAATGGATTTGAGTAAGACTTATCTTTGGCATTGTCGCCTAGGTCATATAAACAAAGATCGCATACATACACTTCAAAAGAATGGTCTTTTGGAATCAAGTGATGATTCATTTGATAAATGCAAGTCTTGTATGTTAGGAAAGATGACCGAGGACCCCTTTAGTGGAACAAACGAAAGGGCAAAAGACTTATTAGGTATCATACATTCGGATTTATGTGGTCCTTTTAAGGCAATGACAAGGAATGGTGAAAGATACTTCATTACCTTTATCGACGATTATAGTCGCTATGGGTATGTGTACTTGTTAAGACACAAAGATGAAGCTTTTGAAATGTTCAAAATCTTCCAAAATGAAGTACAAAATCAACTCGATAAAACCATCAAAGTACTTCGTTCGGATAGAGTAGGTGAATACCTAAGTGATGCTTTTTGAGATCATCTTAGAAGTTGTGGGATTATCTCACAACTTACTCCACCCGGAACACCACAACGCAATGGTGTATCCGAGAGGAGGAATCGAACTCTATTGGATATGATTCGATCTATGATGGCTAGAAGCACATTGCCTCTATCATTTTGGGGTTTTTCTTTGCTCTCCGTGGGCCGTATTCTAAATATGGCCCCAACCAAGAAAGTGGACAAGACACCTTTTGATATATGGAATGGAAGGGCTCCATCGTTATCATATTTAAAGGTATGGGGTTGTGAGGCTTATGTCAAGAACAACACCCAAAACAAACTTGAAAGTCGATTCACTAAGTGTATCTTTGTAGGATATCCCAAAGACTCTATGGGATATTATTTCTACAACCCAACCGAGCAAAAGGTATTCGTTGCTCAAAAGGCCGAGTTCTTGGAAACTAAGTTCCTTATGGAAGTACCTAGTAGAACGGTGGAACTCGAGGAGGATCGAGAACCACAAGCCGATACACGTTTGGTTGACACTAGAAATCAACAAGAGATTGTTGAGAATGATCAAATGGTTGATCAATAAATGCAAAACGTTTGCAAATTCGGTAGAATTAGTCATCCACCCGAAAGATATGGATTTTTCATGGATGGATGCTATGTGGTAGATTCGGATGAACCCACCACTTACCGTGATTCAATGTCACAATCTGATTGTGACAAATGGCTTGAAGCCATGTACGTTGAGATGCAATCCATGCATGACAACCAAGTATGGGATTTGGTTGTACCACCTCTGAATTCCAAACCAGTTGGAAGTAAGTGGCTTTTCAAGAAGAAAACCGTTATGCATGGAAACTTGGATACTTATAAAGCAAGACTTGTAGCAAAAGGTTTCACTCAAACTCAAGGGGTTGACTATGATGAAACTTTTTCTCCCGTCGCAATGCTAAAGTCTATTACGATATTGTTTGCCATAGCCGCACATTATGACTATGCAATATGGCAAATGGATGTCAAAATCGCTTTTCTAAATGGGCATCTTGTAGAAGATGTCTATATGGTTCAACTCGAAGGCTTTGTTGATCCACAACATCCTAATAAAGTATGCAAGTTAAAGAAATCAATCTATGGATTGAAACAAGCATCTAGAAGTTGGAATCGCCGCTTTGATGAGGAAGTCAAGAAATTTGGATTCATCAAAAACGGTGATGAAGGTTGTGTGTATAAGAAAGCTAGTGGGAGCATCATCACTTTCTTAGTATTGTATGTTAATGACATACTACTATTTGGAAATGACATTCCAACCATGGAAGGTGTAAAAGCATGGCTTGGAAGTTGTTTTTCCATCAAAGATCTTGGTGAAGTCGCCTACATTTTGGGAATAAAGGTCTGTAGGGATAGATCAAGGCGGTTGATAGGTTTAAACCAAAGTGCATACATTGACAAAATCTTGAAAAGGTTCAAGATGGAGAACTCTAAGAGAGGTTTGGTACCTATTCAAAGAGGAACGATATTGAGTTCATCTCAATGTCCAAGCTCAAAGGAAGAGAAAGATAAAATGAATGGAATCCCATATGCATCGGCTATTGGATCCATAATGTATGCAATGATATGCACTAGGTCGGATGTGTCATGCGCCTTAAGTATGGCAAGTAGATACCAACAAAATCCGGGAAGTAGCCATTGGATGGTGATTAAGAGTATATTAAAATACCTTAGAAGGACTAAGGATATGTTTCTAATATACGGTTCAGGTGAGGAGGAACTCGTTGTAAAGGGTTACACGGATGCGAGTTTCCAAACCGATCGAGATGATTCTCGATCACAATCGGGATATGTTTTCGTTATGAATGGTGGAGCAGTCTCTTGGAAGAGCTCAAAACAAGATGTGGTAACTTTGTCCACCACAGAATCGGAATACATCGCCGCCTCATTGGCAGCTCAAGAAGCTCCGTGGATAAGAAAATTCATTGCCGATCTAGGGGTAGTCCGTACCATTCATGACCCTCTAGAAACCTTTTGTGACAACGAGGGTGCGATTGCTCAAATCAAGGAACCTCGTGCACATGAAAAGACGAGGCACGTTGAGCGGAGATTCAACTACATAAGGGATGAAGTTGAAAAGGGAAAGATATGTATTCGCAAAGTTCACACCGATCAAAACATTGTGGATCCACTCACGAAGCTTCTTGAAAGGCCAAAGCATGAAGGTCACACTTGCGCCTTAGGACTTCGATATTCTAATGATTGGATATGATCTATTTTGTATTTGGATATCGGAACAATTGTTATTTTACTCATCATATGATTATGGTTTATGATTACGACATTTTGAGTTATGTTCCATTTTAGCATGTTTAAATCCATGAATAAGTTACTTATTCTAAATGTCCGTAGTCGCTCATATTTGTGGGAACAAGTATGAAGGTAAGACTATTATGAACTTGGATTGGTGGATATTCATAAGGTATGAATATAGAGAAAAAGGTTGCTGCCAAGGTTCATATATATTTATGGGATACGAATATTGGACTGACCCGCTCTTAAATATTACTACATGGAATCTTTGTGATTGATCATAAGTAAATTTGAGGAAAGGCGAATATCATAGTATCCTCCGACCTGAGATACATATTGGGTCTTGATATTCACCAAGTATTATGCTTTGACTTAGTTCTTCGCTGCTCTGAAGCATGACGGTACATAAGTCTAAGATCAGGTATAGTACAAGGTGATTGTGAGAGACGTATGTAGTCAAAAGGGGATTTGTCCCTCTTATTAGTTGAGAGTAAGATGTCTAAGGCCTGCTAAGTTAAATCAACAGAGAATGATCACTCTGTGTCTCTGGATTTGACATGACATCTGAGACAAAAGGAAAAATGATAAATTCACCTAAATCATTTCAAGTAAGGGACTTGAAGGGGATGATGTTATTGAATGGCACTTCGTCATGCGTATTAGGGGTAGTAAACCGTAGTTAGGCGGTATTTACTACTTGCATCAATCCTCTATGTATCTTGTGCAAGTGGGAGATTGTTGGACTCGGTCTGCCCAAGACACATATTATAATTGACGTGGCTAGTACGTTATGATCGAAGTCGGGTCATACCCAATAACAAGCTAGACAAACGCCAATTATATTTGTTTATTTATGATGTGATCATAGTAAATAAATATTAACACTTAAGCTATTTGGAAAGGGGTTTCTAAATACATTGTACTTGTGAAATAAATAAATCATATGGATGATTTATATTTTGAGAGAAGACATTATATAGTGTTATTTAAGTTGGTTAAATAACAATATATAAGACTAATTAACTTTGCATGATACTTATGTTATACAATTACTAAGAAACAACATAAGATTTTATAAATGTTTTATGTTATAAAAAGTGATATAAATTTGAAAGTGAGAGAGAGAGAGGGGGCCGCCCCCTCTCTTCTTACTCCTTTCATTTTTATATTATTATTGTTTTCTTAGTGGGTGCATGCAAAACATTGTATTGGTCAAAAAGGGAGGTGCTTGAATGATCAAGTAACACACTTCTCACTCTCTCATAATTAACAAGTAAAAAAAAATCTTTCTCCTCTCTTTTTATCTCTACATTTTCGTCCAAAAGAAGAGCCAAGGGAAGGAAGAAGATTTTGAACAAAATTCTAGCTAAACCAAGGGTGTTTGACAAGAGCTTGGGGTATTCAAGCTTGAGGAACTCCTCTTTGAAGTTCTAGCCAACCATTTCTTCCTCTCTTTCATACTTACTTGGATTTGAAAGGTAGTCTTGACATGCATGGACTTATAGTGACATGCATGTGATTATTAGTATGTATTTCGTATATGGATCCGGGATTGGCTTTTGCATGTATAAAATTGGTTTTATACACCTTAAATTAACAAGATTTAAAACTTATATCCGTTGCATTTTGATAAAAGTAAGGTTTTATCTCTTTGATAATCTTGTTAAAACCCAACAAGAATGACGGAATTTCGTCTCCTAAATCATCTCACGAGTCCACGAATGCCTCGTTCGGTGAAAATCAAAAGCCCGACATTCGCTGCCATCCTCTTTCAGTGAAAACAGAAGCGACAGTTTTAAAACGAACCAAGGAAAGTCCAAAAGAAGAAATGGAGACCGTAACGAGTAAAATAAGACTGGAATAAGGTAATCACCTCTTTAATCATCCCATAAGTCCCTGAATGTACCGTTTAGTGAGATACAAAAGCCTAACAGTCTCTGCTAGCCATGTTCAGTGTAAACAGAAGCAACAGTTTTCAAACGAACAAATGAAAACACTAACGAACAAATGGAGACCACAGACAGTGAAAGAAGACTAGAATGACGGAATTCCCCCCTAAATCATCTCACGAGTGCCCGAATGCCTCGTTCCGTGAAAAACAAAAGCCCGACAGTCACTACCATCCTTTTTCAGTGAAAACAGAAGCGACAGTTTTCAAACAAATCAATGAAAGCCCAAAAGAAGGAATTGAGACCGTAACGAGTAAAATAAGACTAGAATAAGGTAATCACCTCTTTAATTGTTCAATAAGTCCTTGAATGTACCGTTTAGTGAGATACAAAACCCTAACAGTCTTTGCTAGCCTTGTTCAGCGAAAACAGAAGCAATAGTTTTCAAACGAACAAATGAAAGCCCTAACGAACAAATTGACACCACAGACAGTGAAAGAAGACTAGAATGAAGGAATCACCTCCTAAATCATCTCATGAGTCCTTGAATGCCTTGTTTAGTGAAAACCAAAAGCCCGACATTCGCTGTCATCATCTTTTAGTTAAAACCGAAGCGACAGTTTTCAAACGAACCCATGAAAGCCCAAAGGAAGGAACGGAGACCGCAACGAGTAAAATAAGACTGGAATGAGGGAATCACTTACTTAATCATCCCATGAGTCCCTGAACGTCCTGTTTGGTGAAATACAATAGCCAAACAGTCTCTGCTAGCCTTGTTAATTGAAAACAGAAGCAATAGTTTTCAAACGAACAAATGAAAGCCCTAACGAACAAATGGAGACCACTGACAGTAAAAGAAGAATAGAATGACGCAATCACCTCCCAAATAATCTCACTAGTCCCCGATTGCCTCGTTTAGTGAAAACCAAAATCCCGACAGTCGCTGCTATCTCCTTTCAGTGAAAAAAAGAGCGATAGTTTTCAAACGAACCAATGAAAGCCTAAAAGAAGGAATTGAGACCGCAACGAGTAAAATAAGATTGAAATCAGGGAATCACCTCTTTAATCATTATATGAGTCCCTGAATGTCACGTTTAGTAAAATACAAAAGCCAACTAGTCTCTGCTAGCCATGTTCAGTAAAAACAGAAGCAATAGTTTTCAAACGAACAAATGAAAACCCTAACAAACAAATGGAGACCATAGACAGTGAAAGAAGACTAGAATGACGGAATCATTTCCTAAATCATCTCACGAGTCCTCGAATGCCTCATTCAGTGAATACCAAAAACCCGACAGTCGCTGCCATCCTCTTTTAGTGAAAACCGAAGCGACAGTTTTCAAACGAACCAATGAATGCCTAAAAGAAGGCATGGAGACCGCAACGAGTAAAATAAGACTGGAATGAGGGAGTAACTTCTTTAATCATCCCATGAGTCCCTGACTATCCCATTTAGTGAGATACAAAATCCTAGCAGTCTCTGCTTGTATTGTTCAGTGAAAACAGAAGCAATAGTTTTCAAACGAACAAATGAAAGCCCTAACGAACAAATAATGACCACCGACAGTAAAAGAAGAATAGAATGATGCAATCACCTCCCAAATCATCTCACTAGTCCCCGATTGCCTCATTTAGTGAAAACCAAAAGCCCGACAATAGTTCATTCAGTGAAACAAAGTGCGACAGTTTTTAAACGAACCAATGAAAGCCTAACAGAAGGAATGGAGAGCACAATGAGTAAAATAAGACTGATTGAGGGAATCACTTCCTTAATCATCCCATGAGTCCCTGAATGTCCTGTTTGGTGAAATACAATAGCCTAACAGTCTCTGCTAGCCTTGTTCAGTGAAAACAGAACCAATAGTTTTCAAACGAACAAATGAAAGCCCTAACGAACAAATGGAGACCACAGACAGTGAAAGAAGACTAGAATGACAGAAACACCTCCTAATTCATCTCACGAGTCCCGGAATGCCCCGTTCAGTGAGTTCCAAAAGCCAGACAGTCACTGCCATCCTCTTTCAATGAAAACAGAAGCGACAGTTTTCAAACGCACCAATGAAAGCCCAAAAGAAGGAATGGAGACCGCAACGAGTAAAATAAGACTGGAATGAGAGAATCACCTCTTTAATCATCCCGTGAGTCTCTGAATGATCCGTTTAGTAAGATACAAAAGCCTAACAGTCTCTGCTAGCCTTGTTCAGAGAAAACAGAAGCAATAGTTTCCAAATGAACAAATGAAAGCCCTAACGAACAAATGGACACCACAGACAGTGAAAGAAGAATAGAATGACGAAATCACCTCCTTAATCATCTCTCGAGTCCTCGAATGCTTTCTTCAATGAAAACCAAAAGCCCGAGAGTCACTTCCATCCTCTTAGTGAAAACAGAAGAGACAGTTTTCAAACGTACCATTGAAAGCCCAAAAAAATGGAGACCGCAACGAGTAAAAAAAACTAGAATGAGGGAACCACCTCTTTAATCATCCCATGAGTTCATGAATGTCCCATTTAGTGATATGCAAAAGCCTAAAAGTCTCTGCTTGCCTTGCTTAGTGAAAACAGAAGCAATAGATTTGAAACGAACAAATGGAGGCCACAGACAGTGAAAGAAGACTAGAATGATCAAATCACCTCCAAAATCATCTCACAAGTCCTCGAATGCCTCGTTTAGTGAAAACCAAAAGCCCGACAGTCGCTGCCATCCTCTTTCAGTGAAAACAGAAGCGATAGTGTTCAAATGAACAAATGAAAGCCCAAAAGAAGGAATGCACACCGCAATGAGTAAAATAAGACTGGAATGAGGGAATCACCTCTTTAATCATCCAGTGAGTCCCTGAATGTCCCGTTTAGTGAAATACAAAAGCCTTGTTCATTGAAAACAAGGCTAACATTCTCTGCTAGCCTTGTTCATTGAAAACAGAATGAATAGTTTTCAAACGAACAAATGAAAGCCCTAACGAACAAATGGAGACCACCGAGAGTAAAATAAGAATAGAATAGAATGGCAGAATAACCTTCCAAATCATATCAATAGTCCCCGAAATTCGGACTGGAATGAGGGAATCACCTCTTTGATCATATCAACGGTCCCCGAAAGTCGTTCAATGAAAACCAAAAGCCCGAAAGTCGCTGCCATCCTCTTTCAGTGAAAACAGAAGCGACAATTTTCAAACGAACTCATGAAAGCCCACAGAAAGGAATGGAGACCGCAACGAGTAAAATAGGACTGGAATGAGGGAATCACCTCTTTGATCATCCCGTGAGTCCTTGAATGTCCCGTTTAGTGAAATAAAAAAGCCTGAAAGTCTCTGCTCGCCTTGTTCAGTGAAAACAGAAGCAATAGTTTTCAAACGAACAAATGAAAACCCTAACAAACAAATGGAGACCACAGACAGTGAAAGAAGACTAGAATGACGAAATCACCTCCTAAATCATCTCACGAGTCCCCGAAGTACTCGTTCGGTGAAAACTAAAAGCCCGACAGTCGCTGCCATCCTCTTTCAGTGAAAACAGAAGCGACAGTTTTCAAACGAACCAATGAAAGCCTAAGAAGTACTGGAGACCGCAACGAGTAAAATAAGACTGGAATGAGGGAATAACCTCTTTAATCATCCCATGAGTCCCTGAATGTCCCGTTTAGTGAGATACAAATTCCTAGCAGTCTCTGCTTGTCTTGTTCATTGAAAACAGAAGCAATAGTTTTCTAACGAACAAATGAAATCCCTAACGAACAAATGGAGACCACGGACAGTGAAAGAAGACTAGAATGTTGGAATCACTTCCTAAATAATCTCAGGAGTCCACGAATGCCTCGTTCATTGAAAACTAAAAGCCCGAAAGTCCCATCCATCCTCTTTCATTAAAAACAGAAGCGACTGTTTTCAAACGAACCAATGAAAGCCTAAAGGACAGAATGGAGATCGCAACGAGTAAAATAAGACAGGAATGAGGGAATCACCTCTTTAATCATCCCGCGAGTCCTTGAATGTCTTGTTTAGTGAGATACAAAATCCTTACAGTCTCTGCTAGTCTTGTTCAGTGATAACAGAAGCAATAGTTTTCAGATGAATAAATGAAAGCCTTAACAAACAAATGGAGACCACAGACAGTAAAAGAAGAATAGAATGACGGAATCACCTCCTAAATCAGCTCACGAGTCCTCGAATGCCTCGTTTAGTGAAAACCAAAAGCCCGAAAGTCGCTGCCATCCTCTTTCAGTGAAAACAGAAGCGATAGTTTTCAATCGAACCCATGAAAGTCCAAAAGAAGGAATGGAGACCGCAATAAGTGAAATAAGACTAGAATGAGGGAATTACTTCCTTAATCATCCCATGAGTCCCTGAATGTCCCGTTTGGTGAAATACAATAGCCTAACAGTCTCTGCTTGTCTTGTTCAGTGAAAACAGAACCAATAGTTTTCAAACGAACAAATGAAAGCCCTAACGAACAAATGGAGACCACAGACAGTGAAAGAAGACAAGAATGACAGAACCACCTCCTAATTCATCTCACGAGTCCCGGAATGCCCCGTTCAATGAGTACCAAAAGCCAGACAGTCACTGCCATCCTCTTTCAATGAAAACAGAAGCGACAGTTTTCAAACGCACCAATGAAAGCCCAAAAGAAGGAATGGAGACCGCAACGAGTAAAATAATACTGGAATGAGAGAATCACCTCTTTAATCATACCGTGAGTCCCTGAATGATCCGTTTAGTAAGTTACAAAAGTCTAACAGTCTCTGCTAGCCTTGTTCAGTGAAAACAGAAGCAATAGTTTCCAAATGAACAAATGAAAGGCCTAACGAACAAATGGACACCACAGAGACTGAAAGAAGAATAGAATGACGGAATCACCTCCTAAATCATCTCACGAGTCCTCGAATGCCTCATTTAGTGAAAACCAAAAGCCCGAAAGTCGCTGCCATCCTCTTTCAGTGGAAACAGAAGCGATAGTATTCAATCGAACCCATGAAAGTTCAAAAGAAGGAATGGAGACCGCAATAAGTGAAATACGACTAGAATGAGGGAATTACTTCCTTAATCATCCCATGAGTCCCTGAATGTCCCGTTTGGTGAAATACAATCGCCTAACAGTCTCTGCTAGTCTTGTTCAGTGAAAACAGAACCAATAGTTTTCAAACGAACAAATGAAAGCCCTAACGATCAAATGGAGACCACAGACAGTGAAAGAAGACTAGAATGACAGAACCACCTCCTAATTCATCTCACGATTCCCGGAATGCCCCGTTCAATGAGTACCAAAAGCCAGACAGTCACTGCCATCCTCTTTCAATGAAAACAGAAGCGACAGTTTTCAAACGCACCAATGAAAGCCCAAAAGAAGGAATGGAGACCGCAACGAGTAAAATAATACTGGAATGAGAGAATCACCTCTTTAATCATACCGTGAGTCCCTGAATGATCCGTTAAGTAAGTTACAAAAGTCTAACAGTCTCTGCTAGCCTTGTTCAGTGAAAACAGAAGCAATAGTTTCCTAATGAACAAATGAAAGGCCTAACGAACAAATGGACACCACAGAGACTGAAAGAAGAATAGAATGACGGAATCACCTCCTAAATCATCTCACGAATCCTCGAATGCCTCGTTTAGTGAAAACCAAAAGCCCGAAAGTCGCTGCCATCCTCTTTCAGTGAAAACAGAAGTGATAGTTTTCAATCAAACCCATGAAAGTCCAAAAGAAGGAATGGAGACCGCAATAAGTGAAATAAGACTAGAATGAGTGAATTACTTCCTTAATCATCCCATGAGTCCCTGAATGTCTCGTTTGGTGAAATACAATAGCCTAACAGTCTCTGCTTGCCTTGTTCAGTGAAAACAGAACCAATAGTTTTCAAACGAACAAATGAAAGCCCTAACGAACAAATGGAGACCACAGACAGTGAAAGAAGACTAGAATGACAGAACCACCCCCTAATTCATCTCACGAGTCCCGGAATGCCCCGTTCAGTGAGTACCAAAAGCCAGACAGTCACTGCCATCCTCTTTCAATGAAAACAGAAGCGACAGTTTTCAAACGCACCAATGAAAGCCCAAAAGAAGGAATGGAGACCGCAACGAGTAAAATAATACTGGAATGAGAGAATCACCTCTTTAAGCATACCGTGAGTCCCTGAATGATCCGTTTAGTAAGTTACAAAAGTCTAACAGTCTCTGCTAGCCTTGTTCAGTGAAAACAGAAGCAATAGTTTCCAAATGAACAAATGAAAGGCCTAACGAACAAATGGACACCACAGAGACTGAAAGAAGAATAGAATGACGGAATCACCTCCTAAATCATCTCACGAGTCCTCGAATGCCTCGTTTAGTGAAAACCAAAAGCCCGAAAGTCGCTGCCATCCTCTTTCAGTGAAAACAAGGCGATAGTTTTCAATCGAACCCATGAAAGTCCAAAAGAAGGAATGAAGACCGCAATAAGTGAAATAAGACAAGAATGAGGGAATTATTTCCTTAATCATCCCATGAGTCCCTGAATGTCCCGTTTGGTGAAATACAATAGCCTAACAGTCTCTGCTTCTCTTGTTCAGTGAAAACAGAACCAATAGTCTACAAACGAACAAATGAAAGCCCTAACGAACAAATGGAGACCACAGACAGTGAAAGAAGACTAGAATGACAGAACCACCTCCTAATTCATCTCACGAGTCCCGGAATGCCCCGTTCAGTGAGTACCAAAAGCCAGACAGTCACTGCCATCCTCTCTCAATGAAAATAGAAGCGACAGTCTTCAAACGCACCAATGAAAGCCCAAAAGAAGGAATGGAGACCGCAACGAGTAAAATAATACCGGAATGAGAGAATCACCTCTTTAATCATACCGTGAGTCCCTGAATGATCCGTTTAGTAAGTTACAAAAGTCTAACAGTCTCTGCTAGCCTTGTTCAGTGAAAACAGAAGCAATAGTTTCCAAATGAACAAATGAAAGGCCTAACGAACAAATGGACACCACAGAGACTGAAAGAAGAATAGAATGACGGAATCACCTCCTAAATCATCTCACGAGTCCTCGAATGCTTCGTGTAGTGAAAACCAAAAGCCCGAAAGTCGCTGCCATCCTCTTTCAGTGAAAACAAGGCGATAGTTTTCAATCGAACCCATGAAAGTCCAAAAGAAGGAATGGAGACCGCAATAAGTGAAATAAGACAAGAATGAGGGAATTATTTCCTTAATCATCCCATGAGTCCCAGAATGTCCCGTTTGGTGAAATACAATAGCCTAACAGTCTCTGCTTCTCTTGTTCAGTGAAAACAGAACCAATAGTTTACAAACGAACAAATGAAAGCCCTAACGAACAAATGGAGACCACAGACAGTGAAAGAAGACTAGAATGACAGAACCACCTCCTAATTCATCTCACGAGTCCCGGAATGCCCCGTTCAGTGAGTACCAAAAGCCAGACAGTCACTGCCATCCTCTTTCAATGAAAACATAAGCGACAGTCTTCAAACGCACCAATGAAAGCCCAAAAGAAGGAATGGGGACCGCAACGAGTAAAATAATACTGGAATGAGAGAATCACCTCTTTAATCATACCGTGAGTCCCTGAATGATCCGTTTAGTAAGTTACAAAAGTCTAACAGTCTCTGCTAGCCTTGTTCAGTGAAAACAGAAGCAATAGTTTCCAAATGAACAAATGAAAGGCCTAACGAACAAATGGACACCACAGAGACTGAAAGAAGAATAGAATGGCGGAATCTCCTCCTAAATCATCTCACGAGTCCTCGAATGCCTCGTTTAGTGAAAACCAAAAGCCCGAAAGTCGCTGCCATCCTCTTTCAGTGAAATCAGAAGCGATAGTTTTCAATCGAACCCATGAAAGTCCAAAAGAAGGAATGGAGACCGCAATAAGTGAAATAAGACTAGAATGAGGGAATTACTTCCTTAATCCTCCCATGAGTCCCTGAATGTCCCGTTTGGTGAAATACAATAGCCTAACAGTCTCTGCTTGTCTTGTTCAGTGAAAACAGAACCAATAGTTTTCAAACGAACAAATGAAAGCCCTAACGAACAAATGGAGACCACAGACAGTGAAAGAAGACTAGAATGACAGAACCACCTCCTAATTCATCTCACGTGTCCCGGAATGCCCCGTTCAGTGAGTACCAAAAGCCAGACAGTCACTGCCATCCTCTTTCAATGAAAACAGAAGCGACAGTCTTCAAACGCACCAATGAAAGCCCAAAAGAAGGAATGGAGACCGCAACGAGTAAAATAATACTGGAAAGAGAGAATCACCTCTTTAATCATACCGTGAGTCCCTGAATGATCCGTTTAGTAAGTTACAAAAGTCTAACAGTCTCTGCTAGCCTTGTTCAGTGAAAACAGAAGCAATAGTTTCCAAATTAACAAATGAAAGGCCTAACGAACAAATGGACACCACAGGGATTGAAAGAAGAATAGAATGACGGAATCACCTCCTAAATCATCTCATGAGTCCTCGAATGCTTCGTTTAGTGAAAACCAAAAGCCCGAAAGTCGCTGCCATCCTCTTTCAGTGAAAACAAGGCGATAGTTTTCAATCGAACCCATGAAAGTCCAAAAGAAGGAATGGAGACCGCAATAAGTGAAATAAGACAAGAATGAGGGAATTATTTCCTTAATCATCCCATGAGTCCCTGAATGTCCCGTTTGGTGAAATACAATTGCCTAACAGTCTCTGCTTCTCTTGTTCAGTGAAAACAGAACCAATAGTTTACAAACGAACAAATGAAAGCCCTAACGAACAAATGGAGACCACAGACAGTGAAAGAAGACTAGAATGACAGAACCACCTCCTAATTCATCTCACGAGTCCCGGAATGCCCCGTTCAGTGAGTACCAAAAGCCAGACAGTCACTGCCATCCTCTTTCAATGAAAACATAAGCGACAGTCTTCAAACGCACCAATGAAAGCCCAAAAGAAGGAATGGGGACCGCAACGAGTAAAATAATACTGGAATGAGAGAATCACCTCTTTAATCATACCGTGAGTCCCTGAATGATCCGTTTAGTAAGTTACAAAAGTCTAACAGTCTCTGCTAGCCTTGTTCAGTGAAAACAGAAGCAATAGTTTCCAAATGAACAAATGAAAGGCCTAACGAACAAATGGACACCACAGAGACTGAAAGAAGAATAGAATGGCGGAATCTCCTCCTAAATCATCTCACGAGTCCTCGAGTGCCTCGTTTAGTGAAAACCAAAAGCCCGAAAGTCGCTGCCATCCTCTTTCAGTGAAAACAGAAGCGATAGTTTTCAATCGAACCCATGAAAGTCCAAAAGAAGGAATGGAGACCTCAATAAGTGAAATAAGACTAGAATGAGGGAATTACTTCCTTAATCCTCCCATGAGTCCCTGAATGTCCCGTTTGGTGAAATGCAATAGCCTAACAGTCTCTGCTTGTCTTGTTCAGTGAAAACAGAACCAATAGTTTTCAAACGAACAAATGAAAGCCCTAACGAACAAATGGAGACCACAGACAGTGAAAGAAGACTAGAATGACAGAACCACCTCCTAATTCATCTCACGAGTGCTGGAATGCCCCGTTCAGTGAGTACCAAAATCCAGACAGTCACTGCCATCCTCTTTCAATGAAAACAGAAGCGACAGTCTTCAAACGCACCAATGAAAGCCCAAAAGAAGGAATGGAGACCGCAACGAGTAAAATAATACTGGAATGAGAGAATCACCTCTTTAATCATACCGTGAGTCCCTGAATGATCCGTTTAGTAAGTTACAAAAGTCTAACAGTCTCTGCTAGCCTTGTTCAGTGAAAACAGAAGCAATAGTTTCCAAATGAACAAATGAAAGGCTTAACGAGCAAATGGACACCACAGAGACTGAAAGAAGAATAGAATGACGGAATCACCTCCTAAATCATCTCACGAGTCCTCGAATGCCTCGTTTAGTGAAAACCAAAAGCCCGAAAGTCGCTGCCATCCTCTTTCAGTGAAAACAAGGCGATAGTTTTCAATCGAACCCATGAAAGTCCAAAAGAAGGAATGGAGACCGCAATAAGTGAAATAAGACAAGAATGAGGGAATTATTTCCTTAATCATCCCATGAGTCCCTGAATGTCCCGTTTGGTGAAATACAATAGCCTAACAGTCTCTGCTTCTCTTGTTCAGTGAAAACAGAACCAATAGTTTACAAACGAACAAATGAAAGCCCTAACGAACAAATGGAGACCACAGACAGTGAAAGAAGACTAGAATGACAGAACCACCTCCTAATTCATCTCACGAGTCCTGGAATGCCCCGTTCAGTGAGTACCAAAAGCCAGACAGACACTGCCATCCTCTTTCAATGAAAACAGAAGCGACAGTCTTCAAACGCACCAATGAAAGCCCAAAATAAGGAATGGGGACCGCAACGAGTAAAATAATACTGGAATGAGAGAATCACCTCTTTAATCATACCGTGAGTCCCTGAATGATCCTTTTAGTAAGTTACAAAAGTCTAACAGTCTCTGCTAGCCTTGTTATGTGAAAACAGAAGCAATAGTTTCCAAATGAACAAATGAAAGGCCTAACGAACAAATGGACACCACAGAGACTGAAAGAAGAATAGAATGACGGAATCTCTTCCTAAATCATCTCACGAGTCCTCGAATGCCTCGTTTAGTGAAAACCAAAAGCCCGAAAGTCGCTGCCATCCTCTTTCAGTGAAAACAGAAGCGATAGTTTTCAATCGAACCCATGAAAGTCCAAAAGAAGGAATGGAGACCGCAATAAGTGAAATAAGACTAGAATGAGGGAATTACTTCCTTAATCCTCCCATGAGTCCCTGAATGACCCGTTTGGTGAAATACAATAGCCTAACAGTCTCTGCTTGTCTTGTTCAGTGAAAACAGAACCAATAGTTTTCAAACGAACAAATGAAAGCCCTAACGAACAAATGGAGACCACAGACAGTGAAAGAAGACTAGAATGACAGAACCACCTCCTAATTCATCTCACGAGTCCCGGAATGCCCCGTTCAGTGAGTACCAAAAGCCAGACAGTCACTGCCATCCTCTTTCAATGAAAACAGAAGCGACAGTCTTCAAACGCACCAATGAAAGCCCAAAAGAAGGAATGGGGACCGCAACGAGTAAAATAATACTGGAACGAGAGAATCACCTCTTTAATCATACCGTGAGTCCCTGAATGATCCGTTTAGTAAGTTACAAAAGTCTAACAGTCTCTGCTAGCCTTGTTCAGTGAAAACAGAAGCAATAGTTTCCAAATGAACAAATGAAAGGCCTAACGAACAAATGGACACCACAGAGACTGAAAGAAGAATAGAATGGCGGAATCTCCTCCTAAATCATCTCACGAGTCCTCGAATGCCTCGTTTAGTGAAAACCAAAAGCCCGAAAGTCGCTGCCATCCTCTTTCAGTGAAAACAGAAGCGATAGTTTTCAATCGAACCCATGAAAGTCCAAAAGAAGGAATGGAGACCTCAATAAGTGAAATAAGATTAGAATGAGGGAATTACTTCCTTAATCCTCCCATGAGTCCCTGAATGTCCCGTTTGGTGAAATACAATAGCCTAACAGTCTCTGCTTGTCTTGTTCAGTGAAAACAGAACCAATAGTTTTCAAACGAACAAATGAAAGCCCTAACGAACAAATGGAGACCACAGACAGTGAAAGAAGACTAGAATGACAGAACCACCTCCTAATTCATCTCACGAGTGCTGGAATGCCCCGTTCAGTGAGTACCAAAAGCCAGACAGTCACTGCCATCCTCTTTCAATGAAAACAGAAGCGACAGTCTTCAAACGCACCAATGAAAGCCCAAAAGAAGGAATGGAGACCGCAACGAGTAAAATAATACTGGAATGAGAGAATCACCTCTTTAATCATACCGTGAGTCCCTGAATGATCCGTTTAGTAAGTTACAAAAGTCTAACAGTCTCTGCTAGCCTTGTTCAGTGAAAACAGAAGCAATAGTTTCCAAATGAACAAATGAAAGGCCTAACGAGCAAATGGACACCACAGAGACTGAAAGAAGAATAGAATGACGGAATCACCTCCTAAATCATCTCACGAGTCCTCGAATGCCTCGTTTAGTGAAAACCAAAAGCCCGAAAGTCGCTGCCATCCTCTTTCAGTGAAAACAAGGCGATAGTTTTCAATCGAACCCATGAAAGTCCAAAAGAAGGAATGGAGACCGCAATAAGTGAAATAAGACAAGAATGAGGGAATTATTTCCTTAATCATCCCATGAGTCCCTGAATGTCCCGTTTGGTGAAATACAATAGCCTAACAGTCTCTGCTTCTCTTGTTCAGTGAAAACAGAACCAATAGTTTACAAACGAACAAATGAAAGCCCTAACGAACAAATGGAGACCACAGACAGTGAAAGAAGACTAGAATGACAGAACCACCTCCTAATTCATCTCACGAGTCCTGGAATGCCCCGTTCAGTGAGTACCAAAAGCCAGACAGACACTGCCATCCTCTTTCAATGAAAACAGAAGCGACAGTCTTCAAACGCACCAATGAAAGCCCAAAATAAGGAATGGGGACCGCAACGAGTAAAATAATACTGGAATGAGAGAATCACCTCTTTAATCATACCGTGAGTCCCTGAATGATCCGTTTAGTAAGTTACAAAAGTCTAACAGTCTCTGCTAGCCTTGTTATGTGAAAACAGAAGCAATAGTTTCCAAATGAACAAATGAAAGGCCTAACGAACAAATGGACACCACAGAGACTGAAAGAAGAATAGAATGACGGAATCTCTTCCTAAATCATCTCACGAGTCCTCGAATGCCTCGTTTAGTGAAAACCAAAAGCCCGAAAGTCGCTGCCATCCTCTTTCAGTGAAAACAGAAGCGATAGTTTTCAATCGAACCCATGAAAGTCCAAAAGAAGGAATGGAGACCGCAATAAGTGAAATAAGACTAGAATGAGGGAATTACTTCCTTAATCCTCCCATGAGTCCCTGAATGACCCGTTTGGTGAAATACAATAGCCTAACAGTCTCTGCTTGTCTTGTTCAGTGAAAACAGAACCAATAGTTTTCAAACGAACAAATGAAAGCCCTAACGAACAAATGGAGACCACAGACAGTGAAAGAAGACTAGAATGACAGAACCACCTCCTAATTCATCTCACGAGTCCCGGAATGCCCCGTTCAGTGAGTACCAAAAGCCAGACAGTCACTGCCATCCTCTTTCAATGAAAACAGAAGCGACAGTCTTCAAACGCACCAATGAAAGCCCAAAAGAAGGAATGGAGACCGCAACGAGTAAAATAATACTGGAAAGAGAGAATCACCTCTTTAATCATACCGTGAGTCCCTGAATGATCCGTTTAGTAAGTTACAAAAGTCTAACAGTCTCTGCTAGCCTTGTTCGGTGAAAACAGAAGCAATAGTTTCCAAATGAACAAATGAAAGGCCTAACGAACAAATGGACACCACAGAGACTGAAAGAAGAATAGAATGACGGAATCTCTTCCTAAATCATCTCACGAGTCCTCGAATGCCTCGTTTAGTGAAAACCAAAAGCCCGAAAGTCGCTGCCATCCTCTTTCAGTGAAAACAGAAGCGATAGTTTTCAATCGAACCCATGAAAGTCCAAAAGAAGGAATGGAGACCGCAATAAGTGAAATAAGACTAGAATGAGGGAATTACTTCCTTAATCCTCCCATGAGTCCCTGAATGACCCGTTTGGTGAAATACAATAGCCTAACAGTCTCTGCTTGTCTTGTTCAGTGAAAACAGAACCAATAGTTTTCAAACGAACAAATGAAAGCCCTAACGAACAAATGGAGACCACAGACAGTGAAAGAAGACTAGAATGACAGAACCACCTCCTAATTCATCTCACGTGTCCCGGAATGCCCCGTTCAGTGAGTACCAAAAGCCAGACAGTCACTGCCATCCTCTTTCAATGAAAACAGAAGCGACAGTTTTCAAACGCACCAATGAAAGCCCAAAAGAAGGAATGGAGACCGCAACGAGTAAAATAATACTGGAAAGAGAGAATCACCTCTTTAATCATACCGTGAGTCCCTGAATGATCCGTTTAGTAAGTTACAAAAGTCTAACAGTCTCTGCTAGCCTTGTTCAGTGAAAACAGAAGCAATAGTTTCCAAATTAACAAATGAAAGGCCTAACGAACAAATGGACACCACAGGGATTGAAAGAAGAATAGAATGACGGAATCACCTCCTAAATCATCTCACGAGTCCTCGAATGCCTCGTTTAGTGAAAACCAAAAGCCCGAAAGTCGCTGCCATCCTCTTTCAGTGAAAACAAGGCGATAGTTTTCAATCGAACCCATGAAAGTCCAAAAGAAGGAATGGAGACCGCAATAAGTGAAATAAGACTAGAATGAGGGAATTACTTCCTTAATCGTCCCATGAGTCCCTGAATGTCCCGTTTGGTGAAATACAATAGCCTAACAGTCTCTGCTTGTCATGTTCAGTGAAAACAGAACCAATAGTTTACAAACGAACAAATGAAAGCCCTAACGAACAAATGGAGACCACAGACAGTGAAAGAAGACTAGAATGACAGAACCACCTCCTAATTCATCTCACGAGTCCCGGAATGCCCCGTTCAGTGAGTACCAAAAGCCAGACAGTCACTGCCATCCTCTTTCAATGAAAACAGAAGCGACAGTCTTCAAACGCACCAATGAAAGCCCAAAAGAAGGAATGGGGACCGCAACGAGTAAAATAATACTGGAACGAGAGAATCACCTCTTTAATCATACCGTGAGTCCCTGAATGATCCGTTTAGTAAGTTACAAAAGTCTAACAGTCTCTGCTAGCCTTGTTCAGTGAAAACAGAAGCAATAGTTTCCAAATGAACAAATGAAAGGCCTAACGAACAAATGGACACCACAGAGACTGAAAGAAGAATAGAATGGCGGAATCTCCTCCTAAATCATCTCACGAGTCCTCGAATGCCTCGTTTAGTGAAAACCAAAAGCCCGAAAGTCGCTGCCATCCTCTTTCAGTGAAAACAGAAGCGATAGTTTTCAATCGAACCCATGAAAGTCCAAAAGAAGGAATGGAGACCTCAATAAGTGAAATAAGATTAGAATGAGGGAATTACTTCCTTAATCCTCCCATGAGTCCCTGAATGTCCCGTTTGGTGAAATACAATAGCCTAACAGTCTCTGCTTGTCTTGTTCAGTGAAAACAGAACCAATAGTTTTCAAACGAACAAATGAAAGCCCTAACGAACAAATGGAGACCACAGACAGTGAAAGAAGACTAGAATGACAGAACCACCTCCTAATTCATCTCACGAGTGCTGGAATGCCCCGTTCAGTGAGTACCAAAAGCCAGACAGTCACTGCCATCCTCTTTCAATGAAAACAGAAGCGACAGTCTTCAAACGCACCAATGAAAGCCCAAAAGAAGGAATGGAGACCGCAACGAGTAAAATAATACTGGAATGAGAGAATCACCTCTTTAATCATACCGTGAGTCCCTGAATGATCCGTTTAGTAAGTTACAAAAGTCTAACAGTCTCTGCTAGCCTTGTTCAGTGAAAACAGAAGCAATAGTTTCCAAATGAACAAATGAAAGGCCTAACGAGCAAATGGACACCACAGAGACTGAAAGAAGAATAGAATGACGGAATCACCTCCTAAATCATCTCACGAGTCCTCGAATGCCTCGTTTAGTGAAAACCAAAAGCCCGAAAGTCGCTGCCATCCTCTTTCAGTGAAAACAAGGCGATAGTTTTCAATCGAACCCATGAAAGTCCAAAAGAAGGAATGGAGACCGCAATAAGTGAAATAAGACAAGAATGAGGGAATTATTTCCTTAATCATCCCATGAGTCCCTGAATGTCCCGTTTGGTGAAATACAATAGCCTAACAGTCTCTGCTTCTCTTGTTCAGTGAAAACAGAACCAATAGTTTACAAACGAACAAATGAAAGCCCTAACGAACAAATGGAGACCACAGACAGTGAAAGAAGACTAGAATGACAGAACCACCTCCTAATTCATCTCACGAGTCCTGGAATGCCCCGTTCAGTGAGTACCAAAAGCCAGACAGACACTGCCATCCTCTTTCAATGAAAACAGAAGCGACAGTCTTCAAACGCACCAATGAAAGCCCAAAATAAGGAATGGGGACCGCAACGAGTAAAATAATACTGGAATGAGAGAATCACCTCTTTAATCATACCGTGAGTCCCTGAATGATCCGTTTAGTAAGTTACAAAAGTCTAACAGTCTCTGCTAGCCTTGTTATGTGAAAACAGAAGCAATAGTTTCCAAATGAACAAATGAAAGGCCTAACGAACAAATGGACACCACAGAGACTGAAAGAAGAATAGAATGACGGAATCTCTTCCTAAATCATCTCACGAGTCCTCGAATGCCTCGTTTAGTGAAAACCAAAAGCCCGAAAGTCGCTGCCATCCTCTTTCAGTGAAAACAGAAGCGATAGTTTTCAATCGAACCCATGAAAGTCCAAAAGAAGGAATGGAGACCGCAATAAGTGAAATAAGACTAGAATGAGGGAATTACTTCCTTAATCCTCCCATGAGTCCCTGAATGACCCGTTTGGTGAAATACAATAGCCTAACAGTCTCTGCTTGTCTTGTTCAGTGAAAACAGAACCAATAGTTTTCAAACGAACAAATGAAAGCCCTAACGAACAAATGGAGACCACAGACAGTGAAAGAAGACTAGAATGACAGAACCACCTCCTAATTCATCTCACGAGTCCCGGAATGCCCCGTTCAGTGAGTACCAAAAGCCAGACAGTCACTGCCATCCTCTTTCAATGAAAACAGAAGCGACAGTCTTCAAACGCACCAATGAAAGCCCAAAAGAAGGAATGGAGACCGCAACGAGTAAAATAATACTGGAAAGAGAGAATCACCTCTTTAATCATACCGTGAGTCCCTGAATGATCCGTTTAGTAAGTTACAAAAGTCTAACAGTCTCTGCTAGCCTTGTTCGGTGAAAACAGAAGCAATAGTTTCCAAATGAACAAATGAAAGGCCTAACGAACAAATGGACACCACAGAGACTGAAAGAAGAATAGAATGACGGAATCTCTTCCTAAATCATCTCACGAGTCCTCGAATGCCTCGTTTAGTGAAAACCAAAAGCCCGAAAGTCGCTGCCATCCTCTTTCAGTGAAAACAGAAGCGATAGTTTTCAATCGAACCCATGAAAGTCCAAAAGAAGGAATGGAGACCGCAATAAGTGAAATAAGACTAGAATGAGGGAATTACTTCCTTAATCCTCCCATGAGTCCCTGAATGACCCGTTTGGTGAAATACAATAGCCTAACAGTCTCTGCTTGTCTTGTTCAGTGAAAACAGAACCAATAGTTTTCAAACGAACAAATGAAAGCCCTAACGAACAAATGGAGACCACAGACAGTGAAAGAAGACTAGAATGACAGAACCACCTCCTAATTCATCTCACGTGTCCCGGAATGCCCCGTTCAGTGAGTACCAAAAGCCAGACAGTCACTGCCATCCTCTTTCAATGAAAACAGAAGCGACAGTTTTCAAACGCACCAATGAAAGCCCAAAAGAAGGAATGGAGACCGCAACGAGTAAAATAATACTGGAAAGAGAGAATCACCTCTTTAATCATACCGTGAGTCCCTGAATGATCCGTTTAGTAAGTTACAAAAGTCTAACAGTCTCTGCTAGCCTTGTTCAGTGAAAACAGAAGCAATAGTTTCCAAATTAACAAATGAAAGGCCTAACGAACAAATGGACACCACAGGGATTGAAAGAAGAATAGAATGACGGAATCACCTCCTAAATCATCTCACGAGTCCTCGAATGCCTCGTTTAGTGAAAACCAAAAGCCCGAAAGTCGCTGCCATCCTCTTTCAGTGAAAACAAGGCGATAGTTTTCAATCGAACCCATGAAAGTCCAAAAGAAGGAATGGAGACCGCAATAAGTGAAATAAGACTAGAATGAGGGAATTACTTCCTTAATCGTCCCATGAGTCCCTGAATGTCCCGTTTGGTGAAATACAATAGCCTAACAGTCTCTGCTTGTCATGTTCAGTGAAAACAGAACCAATAGTTTTCAAACGAACAAATGAAAGCCCTAACGAACAAATGGAGACCACAGATAGTGAAAGAAGACTAGAATGACAGAACCAACTCCTAATTTATCTCACGAGTCCCGGAATGCCCCGTTCAGTGAGTACCAAAAGCCAGACATTCACTGCCATCCTCTTTCAATGAAATCATAAGCGACAGTCTTCAAACGCACCAATGAAAGCCCAAAAGAAGGAATGGAGACCGCAACGAGTAAAATAATACTGGAATGAGAGAATCACCTCTTTAATCATTCCGTGAGTCCCTGAATGATCCGTTTAGTAAGTTACAAAAGTCTAACAGTCTCTGCTAGCCTTGTTCAGTGAAAACAGAAGCAATAGTTTCCAAATGAACAAATGAAAGGCCTAACGAACAAATGGACACCACAGGGATTGAAAGAAGAATAGAATGACGGAATCACCTCCTAAATCATCTCACGAGTCCTCGAATGCCTCGTTTAGTGAAAACCAAAAGCCCAAAAGTCGCTGCCATCCTCTTTCAGTGAAAAAAAGGCGATAGTTTTCAATCGAACCCATGAAAGTCCAAAAGAAGGAATGGAGACCGCAATAAGTGAAATAAGACTAGAATGAGGGAATTACTTCCTTAATCGTCCCATGAGTCCCTGAATGTCCCGTTTGGTGAAATACAATAGCCTAACAGTCTCTGCTTGTCTTGTTCAGTGAAAACAGAACCAATAGTTTTCAAACGAACAAATGAAAGCCCTAACTAACAAATGGAGACCACAGACAGTGAAAGAAGACTAGAATGACAGAACCACCTCCTAATTCATCTCACGAGTCTCGGAATGCCCCGTTCAGTGAGTACCAAAAGCCAGACAGTCACTGCCATCCTCTTTCAATGAAAACAGAAGCGACAGTTTTCAAACGCACCAATGAAAGCCCAAAAGAAGGAATGGGGACCGCAACGAGTAAAATAATACTGGAACGAGAGAATCACCTCTTTAATCATACCGTAAGTCCCTGAATGATCCGTTTAGTAAGTTACAAAAGTCTAACAGTCTCTGCTAGCCTTGTTCAGTGAAAACAGAAGCAATAGTTTCCAAATGAACAAATGAAAGGCCTAACGAACAAATGGACACCACAGGGATTGAAAGAAGAATTGAATGACGGAATCACCTCCTAAATCATCTCACGAGTCCTCGAATGCCTCGTTTAGTGAAAACCAAAAGCCCGAAAGTCGCTGCCATCCTCTTTCAGTGAAAACAAGGCGATAGTTTTCAATCGAACCCATGAAAGTCCAAAAGAAGGAATGGAGACCGCAATAAGTGAAATAAGACTAGAATGAGGGAATTACTTCCTTAATCGTCCCATGAGTCCCTGAATGTCCCGTTTGGTGAAATACAATAGCCTAACAGTCTCTGCTTGTCTTGTTCAGTGAAAACAGAACCAATAGTTTTCAAACGAACAAATGAAAGCCCTAACGAACAAATGGAGACCACAGACAGTGAAAGAAGACTAGAATGACAGAACCACCTCCTAATTTATCTCACGAGTCCCGGAATGCCCCGTTCAGTGAGTACCAAAAGCCAGACAGTCACTGCCATCCTCTTTCAATGAAATCATAAGCGACAGTCTTCAAACGCACAAATGAAAGCCCAAAAGAAGGAATGGAGACCGCAACGAGTAAAATAATACTGGAATGAGAGAATCACCTCTTTAATCATACCGTGAGTCCCTGAATGATCCGTTTAGTAAGTTACAATAGTCTAACAGTCTCTGCTAGCCTTGTTCAGTGAAAACAGAAGCAATAGTTTCCAAATGAACAAATGAAAGGCCTAACGAACAAATGGACACCACAGGGATTGAAAGAAGAATAGAATGACGGAATCACCTCCTAAATCATCTCACGAGTCCTCGAATGCCTCGTTTAGTGAAAACCAAAAGCCCGAAAGTCACTGCCATCCTCTTTCAGTGAAAACAAGGCGATAGTTTTCAATCGAACCCATGAAAGTCCAAAAGAAGGAATGGAGACCGCAATAAGTGAAATAAGACTAGAATGAGGGAATTACTTCCTTAATCGTCCCATGAGTCCCTGAATGTCCCGTTTGGTGAAATACAATAGCCTAACAGTCTCTGCTTGTCTTGTTCAGTGAAAACAGAACCAATAGTTTTCAAACGAACAAATGAAAGCCCTAACTAACAAATGGAGACCACAGACAGTGAAAAAAGACTAGAATGACAGAACCACCTCCTAATTCATCTCACGAGTCTCGGAATGCCCCGTTCAGTGAGTACCAAAAGCCAGACAGTCACTGCCATCCTCTTTCAATGAAAACAGAAGCGACAGTTTTCAAACGCACCAATGAAAGCCCAAAAGAAGGAATGGAGACCGCAACGAGTAAAATAATACTGGAACGAGAGAATCACCTCTTTAATCATACCGTAAGTCCCTGAATGATCCGTTTAGTAAGTTACAAAAGTCTAACAGTCTCTGCTAGCCTTGTTCAGTGAAAACAGAAGCAATAGTTTCCAAATGAACAAATGAAAGGCCTAACGAACAAATGGACACCACAGGGATTGAAAGAAGAATAGAATGACGGAATCACCTCCTAAATCATCTCACGAGTCCTCGAATGCCTCGTTTAGTGAAAACCAAAAGCCCGAAAGTCGCTGCCATCCTCTTTCAGTGAAAACAAGGCGATAGTTTTCAATCGAACCCATGAAAGTCCAAAAGAAGGAATGGAGACCGCAATAAGTGAAATAAGACTAGAATGAGGGAATTACTTCCTTAATCGTCCCATGAGTCCCTGAATGTCCCGTTTGGTGAAATACAATAGCCTAACAGTCTCTGCTTGTCTTGTTCAGTGAAAACAGAACCAATAGTTTTCAAACGAACAAATGAAAGCCCTAACGAACAAATGGAGACCACAGACAGTGAAAGAAGACTAGAATGACAGAACCACCTCCTAATTCATCTCACGAGTGCCGGAATGCCCCGTTCAGTGAGTACCAAAAGCCAGACAGTCACTGCCATCCTCTTTCAATGAAAACAGAAGCGACAGTTTTCAAACGCACCAATGAAAGCCCAAAAGAAGGAATGGAGACCGCAACGAGTAAAATAATACTGTAATGAGAGAATCACCTCTTTAATCATACCGTGAGTCCTTGAATGATCCGTTTAGTAAGTTACAATAGTCTAACAGTCTCTGCTAGCCTTGTTCAGTGAAAACAGAAGCAATAGTTTCCAAATGAACAAATGAAAGGCCTAACGAACAAATGGACACCACAGAGACTGAAAGAAGAATAGAATGACGGAATCACCTCCTAAATCATCTTACGAGTCCTCGAATGCCTCGTTTAGTGAAAACCAAAAGGCCGAAAGTCGCTGCCATCCTCTTTCAGTGAAAACAGAAGCGATAGTTTTCAATCGAACCCATGAAAGTCCAAAAGAAGGAATGGAGACTGCAATAAGTGAAATAAGACTAGAATGAGGGAATTACTTCCTTAATCGTCCCATGAGTCCCTGAATGTCCCGTTTGGTGAAATACAATAGCCTAACAGTCTCTGCTTGTCTTGTTCAGTGAAAACAGAACCAATAGTTTTCAAACGAACAAATGAAAGCCCTAACGAACAAATGGAGACCACAGACAGTGAAAGAAGACTAGAATGACAGAACCACCTCCTAATTAATCTCACGAGTCCCGAAATGCCCCGTTCAGTGAGTACCAAAAGCCAGACAGTCACTGCCATCCTCTTTCAATGAAAACAGAAGCGACAGTTTTCAAACGCACCAATGAAAGCCCAAAAGAAGGAATGGAGACCGCAACGAGTAAAATAATACTGGAATGAAAGAATCACCTCTTTAATCATACCGTGAGTCCCTGAATGATCCGTTTAGTAAGTTACAAAAGTCTAACAGTCTCTGCTAGCCTTGTTCAGTGAAAACAGAAGCAATAGTTTCCAAATGAACAAATGAAAGGCCTAACGAACAAATGGACACCACAGAGACTGAAAGAAGAATAGAATGACGGAATCACCTCCTAAATCATCTCACGAGTCCTCGAATGCCTCGTTTAGTGAAAACCAAAAGCCGAAAGTCGCTGCCATCCTCTTTCAGTGAAAACAGAAGCGATAGTTTTCAATCGAACCCATGAAAGTCCAGAAGAAGGAATGGAGACCGCAATAAGTGAAATAAGACTAGAATGAGGGAATTACTTCCTTAATCATCCCATGAGTCCCTGAATGTCCCGTTTGGTGAAATACAATAGCCTAACAGTCTCTGCTTGTCTTGTTCAGTGAAAACAGAACCAATAGTTTTCAAACGAACAAATGAAAGCCCTAACGAACAAATGGAGACCACAGACAGTGAAAGAAGACTAGAATGACAGAACCACCTCCTAATTCATCTCACGAGTCCCGGAATGCCCCGTTCAGTGAGTACCAAAAGCCAGACAGTCACTGCCATCCTCTTTCAATGAAAACAGAAGCGACAGTCTTCAAACGCACCAATGAAAGCCCAAAAGAAGGAATGGAGACCGCAACGAGTAAAATAATACTGGAATGAGAGAATCACCTCTTTAATCATTCCGTGAGTCCCTGAATGATCCATTTTGTAAGTTACAAAAGTCTAACAGTCTCTGCTAGCCTTGTTCAGTGAAAACAGAAGCAATAGTTTCCAAATGAACAAATGAAAGGCCTAACGAACAAATGGACACCACAGGGATTGAAAGAAGAATAGAATGACGGAATCACCTCCTAAATCATCTCACGAGTCCTCGAATGCCTCGTTTAGTGAAAACCAAAAGCCCGAAAGTCGCTGCCATCCTCTTTCAGTGAAAACAGAAGCGATAGTTTTCAATCGAACCCATGAAAGTCCAAAAGAAGGAATGGAGACCGCAATAAGTGAAATAAGACTAGAATGAGGGAATTACTTCCTTAATCATCCCATGAGTCCCTGAATGTCCCGTTTGGTGAAATACAATAGCCTAACAGTCTCTGCTTGTCTTGTTCAGTGAAAACAGAACCAATAGTTTTCAAACGAACAAATGAAAGCCCTAACGAACAAATGGAGACCACAGACAGTGAAAGAAGACTAGAATGACAGAACCACCTCCTAATTCATCTCACGAGTCCCGGAATGCCCCGTTCAGTGAGTACCAAAAGCCAGACAGTCACTGCCATCCTCTTTCAATGAAAACAGAAGCGACAGTCTTCAAACGCACCAATGAAAGCCCAAAAGAAGGAATGGAGACCGCAACGAGTAAAATAATACTGGAATGAGAGAATCACCTCTTTAATCATTCCGTGAGTCCCTGAATGATCCGTTTAGTAAGTTACAAAAGTCTAACAGTCTCTGCTAGCCTTGTTCAGTGAAAACAGAAGCAATAGTTTCCAAATGAACAAATGAAAGGCCTAACGAACAAATGGACACCACAGGGATTGAAAGAAGAATAGAATGACGGAATCACCTCCTAAATCATCTCACGAGTCCTCGAATGCCTCGTTTAGTTAAAACCAAAAGCCCAAAAGTCGCTGCCATCCTCTTTCAGTGAAAAAAAGGCGATAGTTTTCAATCGAACCCATGAAAGTCCAAAAGAAGGAATGGAGACCGCAATAAGTGAAATAAGACTAGAATGAGGGAATTACTTCCTTAATCGTCCCATGAGTCCCTGAATGTCCCGTTTGGTGAAATACAATAGCCTAACAGTCTCTGCTTGTCTTGTTCAGTGAAAACAGAACCAATAGTTTTCAAACGAACAAATGAAAGCCCTAACTAACAAATGGAGACCACAGACAGTGAAAGAAGACTAGAATGACAGAACCACCTCCTAATTCATCTCACGAGTCTCGGAATGCCCCGTTCAGTGAGTACCAAAAGCCAGACAGTCACTGCCATCCTCTTTCAATGAAAACAGAAGCGACAGTTTTCAAACGCACCAATGAAAGCCCAAAAGAAGGAAGGGAGACCGCAACGAGTAAAATAATACTGGAACGAGAGAATCACCTCTTTAATCATACCGTAAGTCCCTGAATGATCCGTTTAGTAAGTTACAAAAGTCTAACAGTCTCTGCTAGCCTTGTTCAGTGAAAACAGAAGCAATAGTTTCCAAATGAACAAATGAAAGGCCTAACGAACAAATGGACACCACAGGGATTGAAAGAAGAATAGAATGACGGAATCACCTCCTAAATCATCTCACGAGTCCTAGAATGCCTCGTTTAGTGAAAACCAAAAGCCCAAAAGTCGCTGCCATCCTCTTTCAGTGAAAACAAGGCGATAGTTTTCAATCGAACCCATGAAAGTCCAAAAGAAGGAATGGAGACCGCAATAAGTGAAATAAGACTAGAATGAGGGAATTACTTCCTTAATCGTCCCATGAGTCCCTGAATGTCCCGTTTGGTGAAATACAATAGCCTAACAGTCTCTGCTTGTCTTGTTCAGTGAAAACAGAACCAATAGTTTTCAAACGAACAAATGAAAGCCCTAACGAACAAATGGAGACCACAGACAGTGAAAGAAGACTAGAATGACAGAACCACCTCCTAATTCATCTCACGAGTGCCGGAATGCCCCGTTCAGTGAGTACCAAAAGCCAGACAGTCACTGCCATCCTCTTTCAATGAAAACAGAAGCGACAGTTTTCAAACGCACCAATGAAAGCCCAAAAGAAGGAATGGAGACCGCAACGAGTAAAATAATACTGGAATGAGAGAATCACCTCTTTAATCATACCGTGAGTCCCTGAATGATCCGTTTAGTAAGTTACAATAGTCTAACAGTCTCTGCTAGCCTTGTTCAGTGAAAACAGAAGCAATAGTTTCCAAATGAACAAATGAAAGGCCTAACGAACAAATGGACACCACAGAGACTGAAAGAAGAATAGAATGACGGAATCACCTCCTAAATCATCTTACGAGTCCTCGAATGCCTCGTTTAGTGAAAACCAAAAGCCCGAAAGTCGCTGCCATCCTCTTTCAGTGAAAACAGAAGCGATAGTTTTCAATCGAACCCATGAAAGTCCAAAAGAAGGAATGGAGACTGCAATAAGTGAAATAAGACTAGAATGAGGGAATTACTTCCTTAATCGTCCCATGAGTCCCTGAATGTCCCGTTTGGTGAAATACAATAGCCTAACAGTCTCTGCTTGTCTTGTTCAGTGAAAACAGAACCAATAGTTTTCAAACGAACAAATGAAAGCCCTAACGAACAAATGGAGACCACAGACAGTGAAAGAAGACTAGAATGACAGAACCACCTCCTAATTAATCTCACGAGTCCCGAAATGCCCCGTTCAGTGAGTACCAAAAGCCAGACAGTCACTGCCATCCTCTTTCAATGAAAACAGAAGCGACAGTTTTCAAACGCACCAATGAAAGCCCAAAAGAAGGAATGGAGACCGCAACGAGTAAAATAATACTGGAATGAGAGAATCACCTCTTTAATCATACCGTGAGTCCCTGAATGATCCGTTTAGTAAGTTACAAAAGTCTAACAGTCTCTGCTAGCCTTGTTCAGTGAAAACAGAAGCAATAGTTTCCAAATGAACAAATGAAAGGCCTAACGAACAAATGGACACCACAGAGACTGAAAGAAGAATAGAATGACGGAATCACCTCCTAAATCATCTCACGAGTCCTCGAATGCCTCGTTTAGTGAAAACCAAAAGCCGAAAGTCGCTGCCATCCTCTTTCAGTGAAAACAGAAGCGATAGTTTTCAATCGAACCCATGAAAGTCCAGAAGAAGGAATGGAGACCGCAATAAGTGAAATAAGACTAGAATGAGGGAATTACTTCCTTAATCATCCCATGAGTCCCTGAATGTCCCGTTTGGTGAAATACAATAGCCTAACAGTCTCTGCTTGTCTTGTTCAGTGAAAACAGAACCAATAGTTTTCAAACGAACAAATGAAAGCCCTAACGAACAAATGGAGACCACAGACAGTGAAAGAAGACTAGAATGACAGAACCACCTCCTAATTCATCTCACGAGTCCCGGAATGCCCCGTTCAGTGAGTACCAAAAGCCAGACAGTCACTGCCATCCTCTTTCAATGAAAACAGAAGCGACAGTCTTCAAACGCACCAATGAAAGCCCAAAAGAAGGAATGGAGACCGCAACGAGTAAAATAATACTGGAATGAGAGAATCACCTCTTTAATCATTCCGTGAGTCCCTGAATGATCCATTTTGTAAGTTACAAAAGTCTAACAGTCTCTGCTAGCCTTGTTCAGTGAAAACAGAAGCAATAGTTTCCAAATGAACAAATGAAAGGCCTAACGAACAAATGGACACCACAGGGATTGAAAGAAGAATAGAATGACGGAATCACCTCCTAAATCATCTCACGAGTCCTCGAATGCCTCGTTTAGTGAAAACCAAAAGCCCGAAAGTCGCTGCCATCCTATTTCAGTGAAAACAGAAGCGATAGTTTTCAATCGAACCCATGAAAGTCCAAAAGAAGGAATGGAGACCGCAATAAGTGAAATAAGACTAGAATGAGGGAATTACTTCCTTAATCATCCCATGAGTCCCTGAATGTCCCGTTTGGTGAAATACAATAGCCTAACAGTCTCTGCTTGTCTTGTTCAGTGAAAACAGAACCAATAGTTTTCAAACGAACAAATGAAAGCCCTAACGAACAAATGGAGACCACAGACAGTGAAAGAAGACTAGAATGACAGAACCACCTCCTAATTCATCTCACGAGTCCCGGAATGACCCGTTCAGTGAGTACCAAAAGCCAGACAGTCACTGCCATCCTCTTTCAATGAAAACAGAAGCGACAGTCTTCAAACGCACCAATGAAAGCCCAAAAGAAGGAATGGAGACCGCAACGAGTAAAATAATACTGGAATGAGAGAATCACCTCTTTAATCATTCCGTGAGTCCCTGAATGATCCGTTTAGTAAGTTACAAAAGTCTAACAGTCTCTGCTAGCCTTGTTCAGTGAAAACAGAAGCAATAGTTTCCAAATGAACAAATGAAAGGCCTAACGAACAAATGGACACCACAGGGATTGAAAGAAGAATAGAATGACGGAATCACCTCCTAAATCATCTCACGAGTCCTCGAATGCCTCGTTTAGTTAAAACCAAAAGCCCGAAAGTCGCTGCCATCCTCTTTCAGTGAAAAAAAGGCGATAGTTTTCAATCGAACCCATGAAAGTCCAAAAGAAGGAATGGAGACCGCAATAAGTGAAATAAGACTAGAATGAGGGAATTACTTCCTTAATCGTCCCATGAGTCCCTGAATGTCCCGTTTGGTGAAATACAATAGCCTAACAGTCTCTGCTTGTCTTGTTCAGTGAAAACAGAACCAATAGTTTTCAAACGAACAAATGAAAGCCCTAACGAACAAATGGAGACCACAGACAGTGAAAGAAGACTAGAATGACAGAACCACCTCCTAATTCATCTCACGAGTCCCGGAATGCCCCGTTCAGTGAGTACCAAAAGCCAGACAGTCACTGCCATCCTCTTTCAATGAAATCATAAGCGACAGTCTTCAAACGCACCAATGAAAGCCCAGAAGAAGGAATGGAGACCGCAACGAGTAAAATAATACTGGAATGAGAGAATCACCTCTTTAATCATTCCGTGAGTCCCTGAATGATCCGTTTAGTAAGTTACAAAAGTCTAACAGTCTCTGCTAGCCTTGTTCAGTGAAAACAGAAGCAATAGTTTCCAAATGAACAAATGAAAGGCCTAACGAACAAATGGGCACCACAGGGATTGAAAGAAGAATAGAATGACGGAATCACCTCCTAAATCATCTCACGAGTCCTCGAATGCCTCGTTTAGTGAAAACCAAAAGCCCGAAAGTCGCTGCCATCCTCTTTCAGTGAAAACAAGGCGATAGTTTTCAATCGAACCCATGAAAGTCCAAAAGAAGGAATGGAGACCGCAATAAGTGAAATAAGACTAGAATGAGGGAATTACTTCCTTAATCGTCCCATGAGTCCCTGAATGTCCCGTTTGGTGAAATACAATAGCCTAACAGTCTCTGCTTGTCTTGTTCAGTGAAAACAGAACCAATAGTTTTCAAACGAACAAATGAAAGCCCTAACGAACAAATGGAGACCACAGACAGTGAAAGAAGACTAGAATGACAGAACCACCTCCTAATTTATCTCACGAGTCCCGGAATGCCCCGTTCAGTGAGTACCAAAAGCCAGACAGTCACTGCCATCCTCTTTCAATGAAATCATAAGCGACAGTCTTCAAACGCACCAATGAAAGCCCAAAAGAAAGAATGGAGACCGCAACGAGTAAAATAATACTGGAATGAGAGAATCACCTCTTTAATCATTCCGTGAGTCCCTGAATGATCCGTTTAGTAAGTTACAAAAGTCTAACAGTCTCTGCTAGCCTTGTTCAGTGAATACAGAAGCAATAGTTTCCAAATGAACAAATTAAAGGCCTAACGAACAAATGGACACCACAGAGACTGAAAGAAGAATAGAATGACGGAATCACCTCCTAAATCATCTCACGAGTCCTCGAATGCCTCGTTTAGTGAAAACCAAAAGCCCGAAAGTCGCTGCCATCCTCTTTCAGTGAAAACAGAAGCGATAGTTTTCAATCGAACCCATGAAAGTCCAAAAGAAGGAATGGAGACTGCAATAAGTGAAATAAGACTAGAATGAGGGAATTACTTCCTTAATCGTCCCATGAGTCCCTGAATGTCCCGTTTGGTGAAATACAATAGCCTAACAGTCTCTGCTTGTCTTGTTCAGTGAAAACAGAACCAATAGTTTTCAAACGAACAAATGAAAGCCCTAACGAACAAATGGAGACCACAGACAGTGAAAGAAGACTAGAATGACAGAACCACCTCCTAATTCATCTCACGAGTCCCGGAATGCCCCGTTCAGTGAGTACCAAAAGCCAGACAGTCACTGCCATCCTCTTTCAATGAAAACAGAAGCGACAGTTTTCAAACTCACCAATGAAAGCCCAAAAGAAGGAATGGAGACCGCAACGAGTAAAATAATACTGGAATGAGAGAATCACCTCTTTAATCATACCGTGAGTCCCTGAATGATCCGTTTAGTAAGTTACAATAGTCTAACAGTCTCTGCTAGCCTTGTTCAGTGAAAACAGAAGCAATAGTTTCCAAATGAACAAATGAAAGGCCTAACGAACAAATGGACACCACAGAGACTGAAAGAAGAATAGAATGACGGAATCTCCTCCTAAATCATCTCACGAGTCCTCGAATGCCTCGTTTAGTGAAAACCAAAAGCCCGAAAGTCGCTGCCATCCTCTTTCAGTGAAAACAGAAGCGATAGTTTTCAATCGAACCCATGAAAGTCCAAAAGAAGGAATGGAGACCGCAATAAGTGAAATAAGACTAGAATGAGGGAATTACTTCCTTAATCATCCCATGAGTCCCTGAATGTCCCGTTTGGTGAAATACAATAGCCTAACAGTCTCTGCTTGTCTTGTTCAGTGAAAACAGAACCAATAGTTTTCAAACGAACAAATGAAAGCCCTAACGAACAAATGGAGACCACAGACAGTGAAAGAAGACTAGAATGACAGAACCACCTCCTAATTAATCTCACGAGTCCCGGAATGCCCCGTTCAGTGAGTACCAAAAGCCAGACAGTCACTGCCATCCTCTTTCAATGAAAACAGAAGCGACAGTTTTCAAACGCACCAATGAAAGCCCAAAAGAAGGAATGGAGACCGCAACGAGTAAAATAATACTGGAATGAGAGAATCACCTCTTTAATCATACCGTGAGTCCCTGAATGATCCGTTTAGTAAGTTACAAAAGTCTAACAGTCTCTGCTAGCCTTGTTCAGTGAAAACAGAAGCAATAGTTTCCAAATGAACAAATGAAAGGCCTAACGAACAAATGGACACCACAGAGACTGAAAGAAGAATAGAATGACGGAATCACCTCCAAAATCATCTCACGAGTCCTCGAATGCCTCGTTTAGTGAAAACCAAAAACCCGAAACTCGCTGCCATCCTCTTTCAGTGAAAACAGAAGCGATAGTTTTCAATCGAACCCATGAAAGTCCAGAAGAAGGAATGGAGACCGCAATAAGTGAAATAAGACTAGAATGAGGGAATTACTTCCTTAATCATCCCATGAGTCCCTGAATGTCCCGTTTGGTGAAATACAATAGCCTAACAGTCTCTGCTTGTCTTGTTCAGTGAAAACAGAACCAATAGTTTTCAAACGAACAAATGAAAGCCCTAACGAACAAATGGAGACCACAGACAGTGAAAGAAGACTAGAATGACAGAACCACCTCCTAATTCATCTCACGAGTCCCGGAATGCCCCGTTCAGTGAGTACCAAAAGCCAGACAGTCACTGCCATCCTCTTTCAATGAAAACAGAAGCGACAGTCTTCAAACGCACCAATGAAAGCCCAAAAGAAGGAATGGAGACCGCAACGAGTAAAATAATACTGGAATGAGAGAATCACCTCTTTAATCATTCCGTGAGTCCCTGAATGATCCGTTTTGTAAGTTACAAAAGTCTAACAGTCTCTGCTAGCCTTGTTCAGTGAAAACAGAAGCAATAGATTCCAAATGAACAAATGAAAGGCCTAACGAACAAATGGACACCACAGGGATTGAAAGAAGAATAGAATGACGGAATCACCTCCTAAATCATCTCACGAGTCCTCGAATGCCTCGTTTAGTGAAAACCAAAAGCCCGAAAGTCGCTGCCATCCTCTTTCAGTGAAAACAGAAGCGATAGTTTTCAATCGAACCCATGAAAGTCCAAAAGAATGAATGGAGACCGCAATAAGTGAAATAAGACTAGAATAAGGGAATTACTTCCTTAATCCTCCCATGAGTCCCTGAATGTCCCGTTTGGTGAAATACAATAGCCTAACAGTCTCTGCTTGTCTTGTTCAGTGAAAACAGAACCAATAGTTTTCAAACAAACAAATGAAAGCCCTAACGAACAAATGGAGACCACAGACAGTGAAAGAAGACTAGAATGACAGAACCACCTCCTAATTCATCTCACGAGTCCCGGAATGCCCCGTTCAGTGAGTACCAAAAGCCAGACAGTCACTGCCATCCTCTTTCAATGAAAACAGAAGCGACAGTATTCAAACGCACCAATTAAAGCCCAAAAGAAGGAATGGAGACCGCAACGAGTAAAATAATACTGGAATGAGAGAATCACCTCTTTAATCATTCCGTGAGTCCCTGAATGATCCGTTTAGTAAGTTACAAAAGTCTAACAGTCTCTGCTAGCCTTGTTCAGTGAAAACAGATGCAATAGTTTCCAAATGAACAAATGAAAGGCCTAACGAACAAATGGACACCACAGGGATTGAAAGAAGAATAGAATGACGGAATCACCTCCTAAATCATCTCACGAGTCCTCGAATGCCTCGTTTAGTTAAAACCAAAAGCCCGAAAGTCGCTGCCATCCTCTTTCAGTGAAAAAAAGGCGATAGTTTTCAATCGAACCCATGAAAGTCCAAAAGAAGGAATGGAGACCGCAATAAGTGAAATAAGACTAGAATGAGGGAATTACTTCCTTAATCGTCCCATGAGTCCCTGAATGTCCCGTTTGGTGAAATACAATAGCCTAACAGTCTCTGCTTGTCTTGTTCAGTGAAAACAGAACCAATAGTTTTCAAACGAACAAATGAAAGCCCTAACGAACAAATGGAGACCACAGACAGTGAAAGAAGACTAGAATGACAGAACCACCTCCTAATTCATCTCACGAGTCCCGGAATGCCCCGTTCAGTGAGTACCAAAAGCCAGACAGTCACTGCCATCCTCTTTCAATGAAATCATAAGCGACAGTCTTCAAACGCACCAATGAAAGCCCAGAAGAAGGAATGGAGACCGCAACGAGTAAAATAATACTGGAATGAGAGAATCACCTCTTTAATCATTCCGTGAGTCCCTGAATGATCCGTTTAGTAAGTTACAAAAGTCTAACAGTCTCTGCTAGCCTTGTTCAGTGAAAACAGAAGCAATAGTTTCCAAATGAACAAATGAAAGGCCTAACGAACAAATGGACACCACAGGGATTGAAAGAAGAATAGAATGACGGAATCACCTCCTAAATCATCTCACGAGTCCTCGAATGCCTCGTTTAGTGAAAACCAAAAGCCCGAAAGTCGCTGCCATCCTCTTTCAGTGAAAACAAGGCGATAGTTTTCAATCGAACCCATGAAAGTCCAAAAGAAGGAATGGAGACCGCAATAAGTGAAATAAGACTAGAATGAGGGAATTACTTCCTTAATCGTCCCATGAGTCCCTGAATGTCCCGTTTGGTGAAATACAATAGCCTAACAGTCTCTGCTTGTCTTGTTCAGTGAAAACAGAACCAATAGTTTTCAAACGAACAAATGAAAGCCCTAACGAACAAATGGAGACCACAGACAGTGAAAGAAGACTAGAATGACAGAACCACCTCCTAATTTATCTCACGAGTCCCGGAATGCCCCGTTCAGTGAGTACCAAAAGCCAGACAGTCACTGCCATCCTCTTTCAATGAAATCATAAGCGACAGTCTTCAAACGCACCAATGAAAGCCCAAAAGAAAGAATGGAGACCGCAACGAGTAAAATAATACTGGAATGAGAGAATCACCTCTTTAATCATTCCGTGAGTCCCTGAATGATCCGTTTAGTAAGTTACAAAAGTCTAACAGTCTCTGCTAGCCTTGTTCAGTGAATACAGAAGCAATAGTTTCCAAATGAACAAATTAAAGGCCTAACGAACAAATGGACACCACAGAGACTGAAAGAAGAATAGAATGACGGAATCACCTCCTAAATCATCTCACGAGTCCTCGAATGCCTCGTTTAGTGAAAACCAAAAGCCCGAAAGTCACTGCCATCCTCTTTCAGTGAAAACAGAAGCGATAGTTTTCAATCGAACCCATGAAAGTCCAAAAGAAGGAATGGAGACTGCAATAAGTGAAATAAGACTAGAATGAGGGAATTACTTCCTTAATCGTCCCATGAGTCCCTGAATGTCCCGTTTGGTGAAATACAATAGCCTAACAGTCTCTGCTTGTCTTGTTCAGTGAAAACAGAACCAATAGTTTTCAAACGAACAAATGAAAGCCCTAACGAACAAATGGAGACCACAGACAGTGAAAGAAGACTAGAATGACAGAACCACCTCCTAATTCATCTCACGAGTCCCGGAATGCCCCGTTCAGTGAGTACCAAAAGCCAGACAGTCACTGCCATCCTCTTTCAATGAAAACAGAAGCGACAGTTTTCAAACTCACCAATGAAAGCCCAAAAGAAGGAATGGAGACCGCAACGAGTAAAATAATACTGGAATGAGAGAATCACCTCTTTAATCATACCGTGAGTCCCTGAATGATCCGTTTAGTAAGTTACAATAGTCTAACAGTCTCTGCTAGCCTTGTTCAGTGAAAACAGAAGCAATAGTTTCCAAATGAACAAATGAAAGGCCTAACGAACAAATGGACACCACAGAGACTGAAAGAAGAATAGAATGACGGAATCTCCTCCTAAATCATCTCACGAGTCCTCGAATGCCTCGTTTAGTGAAAACCAAAAGCCCGAAAGTCGCTGCCATCCTCTTTCAGTGAAAACAGAAGCGATAGTTTTCAATCGAACCCATGAAAGTCCAAAAGAAGGAATGGAGACCGCAATAAGTGAAATAAGACTAGAATGAGGGAATTACTTCCTTAATCATCCCATGAGTCCCTGAATGTCCCGTTTGGTGAAATACAATAGCCTAACAGTCTCTGCTTGTCTTGTTCAGTGAAAACAGAACCAATAGTTTTCAAACGAACAAATGAAAGCCCTAACGAACAAATGGAGACCACAGACAGTGAAAGAAGACTAGAATGACAGAACCACCTCCTAATTAATCTCACGAGTCCCGGAATGCCCCGTTCAGTGAGTACCAAAAGCCAGACAGTCACTGCCATCCTCTTTCAATGAAAACAGAAGCGACAGTTTTCAAACGCACCAATGAAAGCCCAAAAGAAGGAATGGAGACCGCAACGAGTAAAATAATACTGGAATGAGAGAATCACCTCTTTAATCATACCGTGAGTCCCTGAATGATCCGTTTAGTAAGTTACAAAAGTCTAACAGTCTCTGCTAGCCTTGTTCAGTGAAAACAGAAGCAATAGTTTCCAAATGAACAAATGAAAGGCCTAACGAACAAATGGACACCACAGAGACTGAAAGAAGAATAGAATGACGGAATCACCTCCTAAATCATCTCACGAGTCCTCGAATGCCTCGTTTAGTGAAAACCAAAAACCCGAAAGTCGCTGCCATCCTCTTTCAGTGAAAACAGAAGCGATAGTTTTCAATCGAACCCATGAAAGTCCAGAAGAAGGAATGGAGACCGCAATAAGTGAAATAAGACTAGAATGAGGGAATTACTTCCTTAATCATCCCATGAGTCCCTGAATGTCCCGTTTGGTGAAATACAATAGCCTAACAGTCTCTGCTTGTCTTGTTCAGTGAAAACAGAACCAATAGTTTTCAAACGAACAAATGAAAGCCCTAACGAACAAATGGAGACCACAGACAGTGAAAGAAGACTAGAATGACAGAACCACCTCCTAATTCATCTCACGAGTCCCGGAATGCCCCGTTCAGTGAGTACCAAAAGCCAGACAGTCACTGCCATCCTCTTTCAATGAAAACAGAAGCGACAGTCTTCAAACGCACCAATGAAAGCCCAAAAGAAGGAATGGAGACCGCAACGAGTAAAATAATACTGGAATGAGAGAATCACCTCTTTAATCATTCCGTGAGTCCCTGAATGATCCGTTTTGTAAGTTACAAAAGTCTAACAGTCTCTGCTAGCCTTGTTCAGTGAAAACAGAAGCAATAGATTCCAAATGAACAAATGAAAGGCCTAACGAACAAATGGACACCACAGGGATTGAAAGAAGAATAGAATGACGGAATCACCTCCTAAATCATCTCACGAGTCCTCGAATGCCTCGTTTAGTGAAAACCAAAAGCCCGAAAGTCGCTGCCATCCTCTTTCAGTGAAAACAGAAGCGATAGTTTTCAATCGAACCCATGAAAGTCCAAAAGAATGAATGGAGACCGCAATAAGTGAAATAAGACTAGAATAAGGGAATTACTTCCTTAATCCTCCCATGAGTCCCTGAATGTCCCGTTTGGTGAAATACAATAGCCTAACAGTCTCTGCTTGTCTTGTTCAGTGAAAACAGAACCAATAGTTTTCAAACAAACAAATGAAAGCCCTAACGAACAAATGGAGACCACAGACAGTGAAAGAAGACTAGAATGACAGAACCACCTCCTAATTCATCTCACGAGTCCCGGAATGCCCCGTTCAGTGAGTACCAAAAGCCAGACAGTCACTGCCATCCTCTTTCAATGAAAACAGAAGCGACAGTATTCAAACGCACCAATTAAAGCCCAAAAGAAGGAATGGAGACCGCAACGAGTAAAATAATACTGGAATGAGAGAATCACCTCTTTAATCATTCCGTGAGTCCCTGAATGATCCGTTTAGTAAGTTACAAAAGTCTAACAGTCTCTGCTAGCCTTGTTCAGTGAAAACAGAAGCAATAGTTTCCAAATGAACAAATGAAAGGCCTAACGAACAAATGGACACCACAGGGATTGAAAGAAGAATAGAATGACGGAATCACCTCCTAAATCATCTCACGAGTCCTCGAATGCCTCGTTTAGTTAAAACCAAAAGCCCGAAAGTCGCTGCCATCCTCTTTCAGTGAAAAAAAGGCGATAGTTTTCAATCGAACCCATGAAAGTCCAAAAGAAGGAATGGAGACCGCAATAAGTGAAATAAGACTAGAATGAGGGAATTACTTCCTTAATCGTCCCATGAGTCCCTGAATGTCCCGTTTGGTGAAATACAATAGCCTAACAGTCTCTGCTTGTCTTGTTCAGTGAAAACAGAACCAATAGTTTTCAAACGAACAAATGAAAGCCCTAACGAACAAATGGAGACCACAGACAGTGAAAGAAGACTAGAATGACAGAACCACCTCCTAATTCATCTCACGAGTCCCGGAATGCCCCGTTCAGTGAGTACCAAAAGCCAGACAGTCACTGCCATCCTCTTTCAATGAAATCATAAGCGACAGTCTTCAAACGCACCAATGAAAGCCCAGAAGAAGGAATGGAGACCGCAACGAGTAAAATAATACTGGAATGAGAGAATCACCTCTTTAATCATTCCGTGAGTCCCTGAATGATCCGTTTAGTAAGTTACAAAAGTCTAACAGTCTCTGCTAGCCTTGTTCAGTGAAAACAGAAGCAATAGTTTCCAAATGAACAAATGAAAGGCCTAACGAACAAATGGACACCACAGGGATTGAAAGAAGAATAGAATGACGGAATCACCTCCTAAATCATCTCACGAGTCCTCGAATGCCTCGTTTAGTGAAAACCAAAAGCCCGAAAGTCGCTGCCATCCTCTTTCAGTGAAAACAAGGCGATAGTTTTCAATCGAACCCATGAAAGTCCAAAAGAAGGAATGGAGACCGCAATAAGTGAAATAAGACTAGAATGAGGGAATTACTTCCTTAATCGTCCCATGAGTCCCTGAATGTCCCGTTTGGTGAAATACAATAGCCTAACAGTCTCTGCTTGTCTTGTTCAGTGAAAACAGAACCAATAGTTTTCAAACGAACAAATGAAAGCCCTAACGAACAAATGGAGACCACAGACAGTGAAAGAAGACTAGAATGACAGAACCACCTCCTAATTTATCTCACGAGTCCCGGAATGCCCCGTTCAGTGAGTACCAAAAGCCAGACAGTCACTGCCATCCTCTTTCAATGAAATCATAAGCGACAGTCTTCAAACGCACCAATGAAAGCCCAAAAGAAAGAATGGAGACCGCAACGAGTAAAATAATACTGGAATGAGAGAATCACCTCTTTAATCATTCCGTGAGTCCCTGAATGATCCGTTTAGTAAGTTACAAAAGTCTAACAGTCTCTGCTAGCCTTGTTCAGTGAATACAGAAGCAATAGTTTCCAAATGAACAAATTAAAGGCCTAACGAACAAATGGACACCACAGAGACTGAAAGAAGAATAGAATGACGGAATCACCTCCTAAATCATCTCACGAGTCCTCGAATGCCTCGTTTAGTGAAAACCAAAAGCCCGAAAGTCGCTGCCATCCTCTTTCAGTGAAAACAGAAGCGATAGTTTTCAATCGAACCCATGAAAGTCCAAAAGAAGGAATGGAGACGGCAATAAGTGAAATAAGACTAGAATGAGGGAATTACTTCCTTAATCGTCCCATGAGTCCCTGAATGTCCCGTTTGGTGAAATACAATAGCCTAACAGTCTCTGCTTGTCTTGTTCAGTGAAAACAGAACCAATAGTTTTCAAACGAACAAATGAAAGCCCTAACGAACAAATGGAGACCACAGACAGTGAAAGAAGACTAGAATGACAGAACCACCTCCTAATTCATCTCACGAGTCCCGGAATGCCCCGTTCAGTGAGTACCAAAAGCCAGACAGTCACTGCCATCCTCTTTCAATGAAAACAGAAGCGACAGTTTTCAAACTCACCAATGAAAGCCCAAAAGAAGGAATGGAGACCGCAACGAGTAAAATAATACTGGAATGAGAGAATCACCTCTGTAATCATACCGTGAGTCCCTGAATGATCCGTTTAGTAAGTTACAATAGTCTAACAGTCTCTGCTAGCCTTGTTCAGTGAAAACAGAAGCAATAGTTTCCAAATGAACAAATGAAAGGCCTAACGAACAAATGGACACCACAGAGACTGAAAGAAGAATAGAATGACGGAATCTCCTCCTAAATCATCTCACGAGTCCTCGAATGCCTCGTTTAGTGAAAACCAAAAGCCCGAAAGTCGCTGCCATCCTCTTTCAGTGAAAACAGAAGCGATAGTTTTCAATCGAACCCATGAAAGTCCAAAAGAAGGAATGGAGACCGCAATAAGTGAAATAAGACTAGAATGAGGGAATTACTTCCTTAATCGTCCCATGAGTCCCTGAATGTCCCGTTTGGTGAAATACAATAGCCTAACAGTCTCTGCTTGTCTTGTTCAGTGAAAACAGAACCAATAGTTTTCAAACGAACAAATGAAAGCCCTAACGAACAAATGGAGACCACAGACAGTGAAAGAAGACTAGAATGACAGAACCACCTCCTAATTTATCTCACGAGTCCCGGAATGCCCCGTTCAGTGAGTACCAAAAGCCAGACAGTCACTGCCATCCTCTTTCAATGAAATCATAAGCGACAGTCTTCAAACGCACCAATGAAAGCCCAAAAGAAAGAATGGAGACCGCAACGAGTAAAATAATACTGGAATGAGAGAATCACCTCTTTAATCATTCCGTGAGTCCCTGAATGATCCGTTTAGTAAGTTACAAAAGTCTAACAGTCTCTGCTAGCCTTGTTCAGTGAATACAGAAGCAATAGTTTCCAAATGAACAAATTAAAGGCCTAACGAACAAATGGACACCACAGAGACTGAAAGAAGAATAGAATGACGGAATCACCTCCTAAATCATCTCACGAGTCCTCGAATGCCTCGTTTAGTGAAAACCAAAAGCCCGAAAGTCGCTGCCATCCTCTTTCAGTGAAAACAGAAGCGATAGTTTTCAATCGAACCCATGAAAGTCCAAAAGAAGGAATGGAGACTGCAATAAGTGAAATAAGACTAGAATGAGGGAATTACTTCCTTAATCGTCCCATGAGTCCCTGAATGTCCCGTTTGGTGAAATACAATAGCCTAACAGTCTCTGCTTGTCTTGTTCAGTGAAAACAGAACCAATAGTTTTCAAACGAACAAATGAAAGCCCTAACGAACAAATGGAGACCACAGACAGTGAAAGAAGACTAGAATGACAGAACCACCTCCTAATTCATCTCACGAGTCCCGGAATGCCCCGTTCAGTGAGTACCAAAAGCCAGACAGTCACTGCCATCCTCTTTCAATGAAAACAGAAGCGACAGTTTTCAAACTCACCAATGAAAGCCCAAAAGAAGGAATGGAGACCGCAACGAGTAAAATAATACTGGAATGAGAGAATCACCTCTTTAATCATACCGTGAGTCCCTGAATGATCCGTTTAGTAAGTTACAATAGTCTAACAGTCTCTGCTAGCCTTGTTCAGTGAAAACAGAAGCAATAGTTTCCAAATGAACAAATGAAAGGCCTAACGAACAAATGGACACCACAGAGACTGAAAGAAGAATAGAATGACGGAATCTCCTCCTAAATCATCTCACGAGTCCTCGAATGCCTCGTTTAGTGAAAACCAAAAGCCCGAAAGTCGCTGCCATCCTCTTTCAGTGAAAACAGAAGCGATAGTTTTCAATCGAACCCATGAAAGTCCAAAAGAAGGAATGGAGACCGCAATAAGTGAAATAAGACTAGAATGAGGGAATTACTTCCTTAATCGTCCCATGAGTCCCTGAATGTCCCGTTTGGTGAAATACAATAGCCTAACAGTCTCTGCTTGTCTTGTTCAGTGAAAACAGAACCAATAGTTTTCAAACGAACAAATGAAAGCCCTAACGAACAAATGGAGACCACAGACAGTGAAAGAAGACTAGAATGACAGAACCACCTCCTAATTTATCTCACGAGTCCCGGAATGCCCCGTTCAGTGAGTACCAAAAGCCAGACAGTCACTGCCATCCTCTTTCAATGAAAACAGAAGCGACAGTTTTCAAACGCACCAATGAAAGCCCAAAAGAAGGAATGGAGACCGCAACGAGTAAAATAATACTGGAATGAGAGAATCACCTCTTTAATCATACCGTGAGTCCCTGAATGATCCGTTTAGTAAGTTACAAAAGTCTAACAGTCTCTGCTAGCCTTGTTCAGTGAAAACAGAAGCAATAGTTTCCAAATGAACAAATGAAAGGCCTAACGAACAAATGGACACCACAGAGACTGAAAGAAGAATAGAATGACGGAATCACCTCCTAAATCATCTCACGAGTCCTCGAATGCCTCGTTTAGTGAAAACCAAAAGCCCGAAAGTCGCTGCCATCCTCTTTCAGTGAAAACAGAAGCGATAGTTTTCAATCGAACCCATGAAAGTCCAGAAGAAGGAATGGAGACCGCAATAAGTGAAATAAGACTAGAATGAGGGAATTACTTCCTTAATCGTCCCATGAGTCCCTGAATGTCCCGTTTGGTGAAATACAATAGCCTAACAGTCTCTGCTTGTCTTGTTCAGTGAAAACAGAACCAATAGTTTTCAAACGAACAAATGAAAGCCCTAACGAACAAATGGAGACCACAGACAGTGAAAGAAGACTAGAATGACAGAACCACCTCCTAATTCATCTCACGAGTCCCGGAATGCCCCGTTCAGTGAGTACCAAAAGCCAGACAGTCACTGCCATCCTCTTTCAATGAAAACAGAAGCGACAGTCTTCAAACGCACCAATGAAAGCCCAAAAGAAGGAATGGAGACCGCAACGAGTAAAATAATACTGGAATGAGAGAATCACCTCTTTAATCATTCCGTGAGTCCCTGAATGATCCGTTTTGTAAGTTACAAAAGTCTAACAGTCTCTGCTAGCCTTGTTCAGTGAAAACAGAAGCAATAGATTCCAAATGAACAAATGAAAGGCCTAACGAACAAATGGACACCACAGGGATTGAAAGAAGAATAGAATGACGGAATCACCTCCTAAATCATCTCACGAGTCCTCAAATGCCTCGTTTAGTGAAAACCAAAAGCCCGAAAGTCGCTGCCATCCTCTTTCAGTGAAAACAGAAGCGATAGTTTTCAATCGAACCCATGAAAGTCCAAAAGAATGAATGGAGACCGCAATAAGTGAAATAAGACTAGAATAAGGGAATTACTTCCTTAATCCTCCCATGAGTCCCTGAATGTCCCGTTTGGTGAAATACAATAGCCTAACAGTCTCTGCTTGTCTTGTTCAGTGAAAACAGAACCAATAGTTTTCAAACAAACAAATGAAAGCCCTAACGAACAAATGGAGACCACAGACAGTGAAAGAAGACTAGAATGACAGAACCACCTCCTAATTCATCTCACGAGTCCCGGAATGCCCCGTTCAGTGAGTACCAAAAGCCAGACAGTCACTGCCATCCTCTTTCAATGAAAACAGAAGCGACAGTATTCAAACGCACCAATGAAAGCCCAAAAGAAGGAATGGAGACCGCAACGAGTAAAATAATACTGGAATGAGAGAATCACCTCTTTAATCATTCCGTGAGTCCCTGAATGATCCGTTTAGTAAGTTACAAAAGTCTAACAGTCTCTGCTAGCCTTGTTCAGTGAAAACAGAAGCAATAGTTTCCAAATGAACAAATGAAAGGCCTAACGAACAAATGGACACCACAGGGATTGAAAGAAGAATAGAATGACGGAATCACCTCCTAAATCATCTCACGAGTCCTCGAATGCCTCGTTTAGTTAAAACCAAAAGCCCGAAAGTCGCTGCCATCCTCTTTCAGTGAAAAAAAGGCGATAGTTTTCAATCGAACCAATGAAAGTCCAAAAGAAGGAATGGAGACCGCAATAAGTGAAATAAGACTAGAATGAGGGAATTACTTCCTTAATCGTTCCATGAGTCCCTGAATGTCCCGTTTGGTGAAATACAATAGCCTAACAGTCTCTGCTTGTCTTGTTCAGTGAAAACAGAACCAATAGTTTTCAAACGAACAAATGAAAGCCCTAACGAACAAATGGAGACCACAGACAGTGAAAGAAGACTAGAATGACAGAACCACCTCCTAATTCATCTCACGAGTCCCGGAATGCCCCGTTCAGTAAGTACCAAAAGCCAGACAGTCACTGCCATCCTCTTTCAATGAAATCATAAGCGACAGTCTTCAAACGCACCAATGAAAGCCCAAAAGAAGGAATGGAGACCGCAACGAGTAAAATAATACTGGAATGAGAGAATCACCTCTTTAATCATACCGTGAGTCCCTGAATGATCCGTTTAGTAAGTTACAAAAGTCTAACAGTCTCTGCTAGCCTTGTTCAGTGAAAACAGAAGCAATAGTTTCCAAATGAACAAATGAAAGGCCTAACGAAAAAATGGACACCACAGAGACTGAAAGAAGAATAGAATGACGGAATCACCTCCTAAATCATCTCACGAGTCCTCGAATGCCTCGTTTAGTGAAAACCAAAAGCCCGAAAGTCGCTGCCATCCTCTTTCAGTGAAAACAGAAGCGATAGTTTTCAATCGAACCCATGAAAGTCCAGAAGAAGGAATGGAGACCGCAATAAGTGAAATAAGACTAGAATGAGGGAATTACTTCCTTAATCGTCCCATGAGTCCCTGAATGTCCCGTTTGGTGAAATACAATAGCCTAACAGTCTCTGCTTGTCTTGTTCAGTGAAAACAGAACCAATAGTTTTCAAACGAACAAATGAAAGCCCTAACGAACAAATGGAGACCACAGACAGTGAAAGAAGACTAGAATGACAGAACCACCTCCTAATTCATCTCACGAGTCCCGGAATGCCCCGTTCAGTGAGTACCAAAAGCCAGACAGTCACTGCCATCCTCTTTCAATGAAAACAGAAGCGACAGTCTTCAAACGCACCAATGAAAGCCCAAAAGAAGGAATGGAGACCGCAACGAGTAAAATAATACTGGAATGAGAGAATCACCTCTTTAATCATTCCGTGAGTCCCTGAATGATCCGTTTTGTAAGTTACAAAAGTCTAACAGTCTCTGCTAGCCTTGTTCAGTGAAAACAGAAGCAATAGATTCCAAATGAACAAATGAAAGGCCTAACGAACAAATGGACACCACAGGGATTGAAAGAAGAATAGAATGACGGAATCACCTCCTAAATCATCTCACGAGTCCTCAAATGCCTCGTTTAGTGAAAACCAAAAGCCCGAAAGTCGCTGCCATCCTCTTTCAGTGAAAACAGAAGCGATAGTTTTCAATCGAACCCATGAAAGTCCAAAAGAATGAATGGAGACCGCAATAAGTGAAATAAGACTAGAATAAGGGAATTACTTCCTTAATCCTCCCATGAGTCCCTGAATGTCCCGTTTGGTGAAATACAATAGCCTAACAGTCTCTGCTTGTCTTGTTCAGTGAAAACAGAACCAATAGTTTTCAAACAAACAAATGAAAGCCCTAACGAACAAATGGAGACCACAGACAGTGAAAGAAGACTAGAATGACAGAACCACCTCCTAATTCATCTCACGAGTCCCGGAATGCCCCGTTCAGTGAGTACCAAAAGCCAGACAGTCACTGCCATCCTCTTTCAATGAAAACAGAAGCGACAGTATTCAAACGCACCAATGAAAGCCCAAAAGAAGGAATGGAGACCGCAACGAGTAAAATAATACTGGAATGAGAGAATCACCTCTTTAATCATTCCGTGAGTCCCTGAATGATCCGTTTAGTAAGTTACAAAAGTCTAACAGTCTCTGCTAGCCTTGTTCAGTGAAAACAGAAGCAATAGTTTCCAAATGAACAAATGAAAGGCCTAACGAACAAATGGACACCACAGGGATTGAAAGAAGAATAGAATGACGGAATCACCTCCTAAATCATCTCACGAGTCCTCGAATGCCTCGTTTAGTTAAAACCAAAAGCCCGAAAGTCGCTGCCATCCTCTTTCAGTGAAAAAAAGGCGATAGTTTTCAATCGAACCAATGAAAGTCCAAAAGAAGGAATGGAGACCGCAATAAGTGAAATAAGACTAGAATGAGGGAATTACTTCCTTAATCGTTCCATGAGTCCCTGAATGTCCCGTTTGGTGAAATACAATAGCCTAACAGTCTCTGCTTGTCTTGTTCAGTGAAAACAGAACCAATAGTTTTCAAACGAACAAATGAAAGCCCTAACGAACAAATGGAGACCACAGACAGTGAAAGAAGACTAGAATGACAGAACCACCTCCTAATTCATCTCACGAGTCCCGGAATGCCCCGTTCAGTAAGTACCAAAAGCCAGACAGTCACTGCCATCCTCTTTCAATGAAATCATAAGCGACAGTCTTCAAACGCACCAATGAAAGCCCAAAAGAAGGAATGGAGACCGCAACGAGTAAAATAATACTGGAATGAGAGAATCACCTCTTTAATCATACCGTGAGTCCCTGAATGATCCGTTTAGTAAGTTACAAAAGTCTAACAGTCTCTGCTAGCCTTGTTCAGTGAAAACAGAAGCAATAGTTTCCAAATGAACAAATGAAAGGCCTAACGAAAAAATGGACACCACAGAGACTGAAAGAAGAATAGAATGACGGAATCACCTCCTAAATCATCTCACGAGTCCTCGAATGCCTCGTTTAGTGAAAACCAAAAGCCCGAAAGTCGCTGCCATCCTCTTTCAGTGAAAACAGAAGCGATAGTTTTCAATCGAACCCATGAAAGTCCAAAAGAAGGAATGGAGACCGCAATAAGTGAAATAAGACTCGAATGAGGGAATTACTTCCTTAATCGTCCCATGAGTCCCTGAATGTCCTGTTTGGTGAAATACAATAGCCTAACAGTCTCTGCTTGTCTTGTTCAGTGAAAACAGAACCAATAGTTTTCAAACGAACAAATGAAAGCCCTAACGAACAAATGGAGACCACAGACAGTGAAAGAAGACTAGAATGACAGAACCACCTCCTAATTCATCTCACGAGTCCCGGAATGCCCCGTTCAGTGAGTACCAAAAGCCAGACAGTCACTGCCATCCTCTTTCAATGAAAACAGAAGCGACAGTCTTCAAACGCACCAATGAAAGCCCAAAAGAAGGTATGGAGACCGCAACGAGTAAAATAATACTGGAATGAGAGAATCACCTCTTTAATCATACCGTGAGTCCCTGAATGATCCGTTTAGTAAGCTACAAAAGTCTAACAGTCTCTGCTAGCCTTGTTCAGTGAAAACAGAAGCAATAGTTTCGAAATGAACAAATGAAAGGCCTAACGAACAAATGGACACCACAGGGATTGAAAGAAGAATAGAATGACGGAATCACCTCCTAAATCATCTCACGTGTCCTCGAATGCCTCGTTTAGTGAAAACCAAAAGCCCGAAAGTCGCAGCCATCCTCTTTCAGTGAAAACAAGGCGATAGTTTTCAATCGAACCCATGAAAGTCCAAAAGAAGGAATGGAGACCGCAATAAGTGAAATAAGACTAGAATGAGGGAATTACTTCCTTAATCGTCCCATGAGTCCCTGAATGTCCCGTTTGGTGAAATACAATAGCCTAACAGTCTCTGCTTGTCTTGTTCAGTGAAAACAGAACCAATAGTTTTCAAACGAGCAAATGAAAGCCCTAACGAACAAATGGAGACCACAGACAGTGAAAGAAGACTAGAATGACAGAACCACCTCCTAATTCATCTCACGAGTCCCGGAATGCCCCGTTCAGTGAGTACCAAAAGCCAGACAGTCACTGCCATCCTCTTTCAATGAAAATAGAAGCGACAGTTTTCAAACGCACCAATGAAAGCCCAAAAGAAGGAATGGAGACCGCAACGAGTAAAATACTACTGGAACAAGAGAATCACCTCTTTAATCATACCGTGAGTCCCTGAATGATGCGTTTAGTAAGTTACAAAAGTCTAACAGTCTCTGCTAGCCTTGTTCAGTGAAAACAGAAGCAATAGTTTCCTAATGAACAAATGAAAGGCCTAACGAAAAAATGGACACCACAGAGACTGAAAGAAGAATAGAATGACGGAATCACCTCCTAAATCATCTCACGAGTCCTCGAATGCCTCGTTTAGTGAATACCAAAAGCCCGAAAGTCGCTTGCATCCTCTTTCAGTGAAAACAGAAGCGATAGTTTTCAATCGAACCCATGAAAGTCCAGAAGAAGGAATGGAGACCGCAATAAGTGAAATAAGACTAGAATGAGGGAATTACTTCCTTAATCGTCCCATGAGTCCCTGAATGTCCCGTTTGGTGAAATACAATAGCCTAACAGTCTCTGCTTGTCTTGTTTAGTGAAAACAGAACCAATAGTTTTCAAACGAACAAATGAAAGCCCTAACGAACAAATGGAGACCACAGACAGTGAAAGAAGACTAGAATGACAGAACCACCTCCTAATTCATCTCACGAGTCCCGGAATGCCCCGTTCAGTGAGTACCAAAAGCCAGACAGTCACTGCCATCCTCTTTCAATGAAAACAGAAGCGACAGTCTTCAAACGCACCAATGAAAGCCCAAAAGAAGGAATGGAGACCGCAACTAGTAAAATAATACTGGAATGAGAGAATCACCTCTTTAATCATTCTGTGAGTCCCTGAATGATCCGTTTAGTAAGTTACAAAAGTCTAACAGTCTCTGCTAGCCTTGTTCAGTGAAAACAGAAGCAATAGTTTCCAAATGAACAAATGAAAGGCCTAACGAACAAATGGACACCACAGGGATTGAAAGAAGAATAGAATGACGGAATCACCTCCTAAATCATCCCACGAGTCCTCGAATGCCTCGTTTAGTTAAAACCAAAAGCCCGAAAGTCGCTGCCATCCTCTTTCAGTGAAAACAAGGCGATAGTTTTCAATCGAACACATGAAAGTCCAAATGAAGGAATGGAGACCGCAATAAGTGAAATAAGAATAGAATGAGGGAATTACTTCCTTAATCGTCCAATGAGTCCCTGAATGTCCCGTTTGGTGAAATACAATAGCCTAACAGTCTCTGCTTGTCTTGTTCAGTGAAAACAGAACCAATAGTTTTCAAACGAACAAATGAAAGCCCTAACGAACAAATGGAGACCACAGACAGTGAAAGAAGACTAGAATGAGAGAACCACCTCCTAATTCATCTCACGAGTCCCATAATGCCCCGTTCAGTGAGTACCAAAAGCCAGACAGTCACTGCCATCCTCTTTCAATGAAATCATAAGCGACAGTCTTCAAACGCACCAATGAAAGCCCAAAAGAAGGAATGGAGACCGCAACGAGTAAAATAATACTGGAATGAGAGAATCACCTCTTTAATCATACCGTGAGTCCCTGAATGATCCGTTTAGTAAGTTACAAAAGTCTAACAGTCTCTGCTAGCCTTGTTCAGTGAAAACAGAAGCAATAGTTTCCAAATGAACAAATGAAAGGCCTAACGAAAAAATGGACACCACAGAGACTGAAAGAAGAATAGAATGACGGAATCACCTCCTAAATCATCTCACGAGTCCTCGAATGCCTCGTTTAGTGAAAACCAAAAGCCCGAAAGTCGCTGCCATCCTCTTTTAGTGAAAACAGAAGCGATAGTTTTCAATCGAACCCATGAAAGTCCAGAAGAAGGAATGGAGACCGCAATAAGTGAAATAAGACTAGAATGAGGGAATTACTTCCTTAATCATCCCATGAGTCCCTGAATGTCCCGTTTGGTGAAATACAATAGCCTAACAGTCTCTGCTTGTCTTGTTCAGTGAAAACAGAACCAATAGTTTTCAAACGAACAAATGAAAGCCCTAACGAACAAATGGAGACCACAGACAGTGAAAGAAGACTAGAATGAGAGAACCACCTCCTAATTCATCTCACGAGTCCCATAATGCCCCGTTCAGTGAGTACCAAAAGCCAGACAGTCACTGCCATCCTCTTTCAATGAAATCATAAGCGACAGTCTTCAAACGCACCAATGAAAGCCCAAAAGAAGGAATGGAGACCGCAACGAGTAAAATAATACTGGAATGAGAGAATCACCTCTTTAATCATACCGTGAGTCCCTGAATGATCCGTTTAGTAAGTTACAAAAGTCTAACAGTCTCTGCTAGCCTTGTTCAGTGAAAACAGAAGCAATAGTTTCCAAATGAACAAATGAAAGGCCTAACGAAAAAATGGACACCACAGAGACTGAAAGAAGAATAGAATGACGGAATCACCTCCTAAATCATCTCACGAGTCCTCGAATGCCTCGTTTAGTGAAAACCAAAAGCCCGAAAGTCGCTGCCATCCTCTTTCAGTGAAAACAGAAGCGATAGTTTTCAATCGAACCCATGAAAGTCCAGAAGAAGGAATGGAGACCGCAATAAGTGAAATAAGACTAGAATGAGGGAATTACTTCCTTAATCATCCCATGAGTCCCTGAATGTCCCGTTTGGTGAAATACAATAGCCTAACAGTCTCTGCTTGTCTTGTTCAGTGAAAACAGAACCAATAGTTTTCAAACGAACAAATGAAAGCCCTAACGAACAAATGGAGACCACAGACAGTGAAAGAAGACTAGAATGACAGAACCACCTCCTAATTCATCTCACGAGTCCCGGAATGCCCCGTTCAGTGAGTACCAAAAGCCAGACAGTCACTGCCATCCTCTTTCAATGAAATCATAAGCGACAGTCTTCAAACGCACCAATGAAAGCCCAGAAGAAGGAATGGAGACCGCAACGAGTAAAATAATACTGGAATGAGAGAATCACCTCTTTAATCATTCCGTGAGTCCCTGAATGATCCGTTTAGTAAGTTACAAAAGTCTAACAGTCTCTGCTAGCCTTGTTCAGTGAAAACAGAAGCAATAGTTTCCAAATGAACAAATGAAAGGCCTAACGAACAAATGGACACCACAGGGATTGAAAGAAGAATAGAATGATGGAATCACCTCCTAAATCATCTCACGAGTCCTCGAATGCCTCGTTTAGTTAAAACCAAAAGCCCGAAAGTCGCTGCCATCCTCTTTCAGTGAAAACAAGGCGATAGTTTTCAATCGAACCCATGAAAGTCCAAATGAAGGAATGGAGACCGCAATAAGTGAAATAAGACTAGAATGAGGGAATTACTTCCTTAATCGTCCCATGAGTCCCTGAATGTCCCGTTTGATGAAATACAATAGCCTAACAGTCTCTGCTTGTCTTGTTCAGTGAAAACAGAACCAATAGTTTTCAAACGAACAAATGAAAGCCCTAACAAACAAATGGAGACCACAGACAGTGAAGGAAGACTAGAATGACAGAACCACCTCCTAATTCATCTCACGAGTCCCGGAATGCCCCGTTCAGTGAGTACCAAAAGCCAGACAGTCACTGCCATCCTCTTTCAATGAAATCATAAGCGACAGTCTTCAAAAGCACCAATGAAAGCCCAAAAGAAGGAATGGAGACCGCAACGAGTAAAATAATACTGGAATGAGAGAATCACCTCTTTAATCATACCGTGAGTCCCTGAATGATCCGTTTAGTAAGTTACAAAAGTCTAACAGTCTCTGCTAGCCTTGTTCAGTGAAAACAGAAGTAATAGTTTCCAAATGAACAAATGAAAGGCCTAACGAAAAAATAGACACCACAGAGACTGAAAGAAGAATAGAATGACGGAATCACCTCCTAAATCATCTCACGAGTCCTCGAATGCCTCGTTTAGTGAAAACCAAAAGCCCGAAAGTCGCTGCCATCCTCTTTCAGTGAAAACAGAAGCGATAGTTTTCAATCGAACCCATGAAAGTCCAAAAGAAGGAATGGAGACCGCAATAAGTGAAATAAGACTCGAATGAGGGAATTACTTCCTTAATCGTCCCATGAGTCCCTGAATGTCCTGTTTGGTGAAATACAATAGCCTAACAGTCTCAGCTTGTCTTGTTCAGTGAAAACAGAACCAATAGTTTTCAAACGAACAAATGAAAGCCCTAACGAACAAATGAAGACCACAGATAGTGAAAGAAGACTAGAATGACAGAACCACCTCCTAATTCATCTCACGAGTCCCGGAATGCCTCGTTCAGTGAGTACCAAAAGCCAGACAGTCACTGCCATCCTCTTTCAATGAAATCATAAGCGACAGTCTTCAAACGCACCAATGAAAGCCCAGAAGAAGGAATGGAGACCGCAACGAGTAAAATAATACTGGAATGAGAGAATCACCTCTTTAATCATACCGTGAGTCCCTGAATGATCCGTTTAGTAATTTACAAAAGTCTAACAGTCTCTGCTAGCCTTGTTCAGTGAAAACAGAAGCAATAGTTTCCAAATGAACAAATGAAAGGCCTAACGAACAAATGGACACCACAGAGACTGAAAGAAGAATAGAATGACGGAATCACCTCCTAAATCATCTCACGAGTCCTCGAATGCCTCGTTTAGTGAAAACCAAAAGCCCGAAAGTCGCTGCCATCCTCTTTCAGTGAAAACAAGGCGATAGTTTTCAATCGAACCCATGAAAGTCCAAAAGAAGGAATGGAGACCGCAATAAGTGAAATAAGACTAGAATGAGGGAATTACTTCCTTAATCGTCCCATGAGTCCCTGAATGTCCCGTTTGGTGAAATACAATAGCCTAACAGTCTCTGCTTGTCTTGTTCAGTGAAAACAGAACCAATAGTTTTCAAACGAACAAATGAAAGCCCTAACGAACAAATGGAGACCACAGACAGTGAAAGAAGACTAGAATGACAGAACCACCTCCTAATTCATCTCACGAGTCCCGGAATGCCCCGTTCAGTGAGTACCAAAAGCCAGACAGTCACTTCCATCCTCTTTCAATGAAATCATAAGCGACAGTCTTCAAACGCACCAATGAAAGCCCAAAAGAAGGAATGGAGACCGCAACGAGTAAAATAATACTGGAATGAGAGAATCACCTCTTTAATCATACCGCGAGTCCCTGAATGATCCATTTAGTAAGTTACAAAAGTCTAACAGTCTCTGCTAGCCTTGTTCAGTGAAAACAGAAGCAATAGTTTCCAAATGAACAAATGAAAGGCCTAACGAAAAAATGGACACCACAGAGACTGAAAGAAGAATAGAATGACGGAATCACCTCCTAAATCATCTCACGAGTCCTCGAATGCCTCGTTTAGTGAAAACCAAAAGCCCGAAAGTCGCTGCCATCCTCTTTCAGTGAAAACAGAAGCGATAGTTTTCAATCGAACCCATGAAAGTCCAGAAGAAGGAATGGAGACCGCAATAAGTGAAATAAGACTAGAATGAGGGAATTACTTCCTTAATCATCCCATGAGTCCCTGAATGTCCCGTTTGGTGAAATACAATAGCCTAACAGTCTCTGCTTGTCTTGTTCAGTGAAAACAGAACCAATAGTTTTCAAACGAACAAATGAAAGCCCTAACGAACAAATGGAGACCACAGACAGTGAAAGAAGACTAGAATGACAGAACCACCTCTTAATTCATCTCACGAGTCCCGGAATGCCCCGTTCAGTGAGTACCAAAAGCCAGACAGTCACTGCCATCCTCTTTCAATGAAAACAGAAGCGACAGTCTTCAAACGCACCAATGAAAGCCCAAAAGAAGGAATGGAGACCGCAACGAGTAAAATAATACTGGAATGAGAGAATCACCTCTTTAATCATTCCGTGAGTCCCTGAATGATCCGTTTAGTAAGTTACAAAAGTCTAACAGTCTCTGCTAGCCTTGTTCAGTGAAAACAGAAGCAATAGTTTCCAAATGAACAAATGAAAGGCCTAACGAACAAATGGACACCACAGGGATTGAAAGAAGAATAGAATGACGGAATCACCTCCTAAATCATCTCACGAGTCCTCGAATGCCTCGTTTAGTTAAAACCAAAAGCCCGAAAGTCGCTGCCATCCTCTTTCAGTGAAAACAAGGCGATAGTTTTCAATCGAACCCATGAAAGTCCAAAAGAAGGAATGGAGACCGCAATAAGTGAAATAAGACTAGAATGAGGGAATTACTTCCTTAATCGTCCCATGAGTCCCTGAATGTCCCGTTTGGTGAAATACAATAGCCTAACAGTCTCTGCTTGTCTTGTTCAGTGAAAACAGAACCAATAGTTTTCAAACGAACAAATGAAAGCCCTAACGAACAAATGGAGACCACAGACAGTGAAAGAAGACTAGAATGACAGAACCACCTCCTAATTCATCTCACGAGTCCCGGAATGCCCCGTTCAGTGAGTACCAAAAGCCAGACAGTCACTGCCATCCTCTTTCAATGAAATCATAAGCGACAGTCTTCAAACGCACCAATGAAAGCCCAAAAGAAGGAATGGAGACCGCAACGAGTAAAATAATACTGGAATGAGAGAATCACCTCTTTAATCATACCGTGAGTCCCTGAATGATCCGTTTAGTAAATTACAAAAGTCTAACATTCTCTGCTAGCCTTGTTCAGTGAAAACAGAAGCAATAGTTTCCAAATGAACAAATGAAAGGCCTAACGAAAAAATGGACACCACAGAGACTGAAAGAAGAATAGAATGACGGAATCACCTCCTAAATCATCTCACGAGTCCTCGAATGCCTCGTTTAGTGAAAACCAAAAGCCCGAAAGTCGCTGCCATCCTCTTTCAGTGAAAACAGAAGCGATAGTTTTCAATCGAACCCATGAAAGTCCAAAAGAAGGAATGGAGACCGCAATAAGTGAAATAAGACTAGAATGAGGGAATTACTTCCTTAATCCTCCCATGAGTCCCTGAATGTCCCGTTTGGTGAAATACAATAGCCTAACAGTCTCTGCTTGTCTTGTTCAGTGAAAACAGAACCAATAGTTTTCAAACGAACAAATGAAAGCCCTAACGAACAAATGGAGACCACAGACAGTGAAAGAAGACTAGAATGACAGAACCACCTCCTAATTCATCTCACGAGTCCCGGAATGCCCCGTTCAGTGAGTACCAAAAGCAAGACAGTCACTGCCATCCTCTTTCAATGAAAACAGAAAAGACAGTCTTCAAACGCACCAATGAAAGCCCAAAAGAAGGAATGGAGACCGCAACGAGTAAAATAATACTGGAATGAGAGAATCACCTCTTTAATCATACCGTGAGTCCCTGAATGATCCGTTTAGTAAGTTACTAAAGTCTAACAGTCTCTGCTAGCCTTGTTCAGTGAAAACAGAAGCGATAGTTTCCAAATGAACAAATGAAAGGCCTAACGAAAAAATGGACACCACAGAGACTGAAAGAAGAATAGAATGACGGAATCACCTCCTAAATCATCTCACGAGTCCTCGAATGCCTCGTTTAGTGAAAACCAAAAGCCCGAAAGTCGCTGCCATCCTCTTTCAGTGAAAACAGAAGCGATAGTTTTCAATCGAACCCATGAAAGTCTAAAAGAAGGAATGGAGACCGCAATAAGTGAAATAAGACTAGAATGAGGGAATTACTTCCTTAATCCTCCCATGAGTCCCTGAATGTCCCGTTTGGTGAAATACAATAGCCTAACAGTCTCTGCTTGTCTTGTTCAGTGAAAACAGAACCAATAGTTTTCCAACGAACAAATGAAAGCCCTAACCAACAAATGGAGACCACAGACAGTGAAAGAAGACTAGAATGACAGAACCACCTCCTAATTCATCTCACGAGTCCCGGAATGCCCCGTTCAGTGAGTACCAAAAGCCAGACAGTCAATGCCATCCTCTTTCAATGAAAACAGAAGCGACAGTTTTCAAACGCACCAATGAAAGCCCAAAAGAAGGAATGGAGACCGCAACGAGTAAAATAATACTGGAATGAGAGAATCACCTCTTTAATCATACCGTGAGTCCCTGAATGATCCGTTTAGTAATTTACAAAAGTGTAACAGTCTCTGCTAGCCTTGTTCAGTGAAAACAGAAGCAATAGTTTCCAAATGAACAAATGAAAGGCCTAACGAACAAATGGACACCACAGAGACTGAAAGAAGAATAGAATGACGGAATCACCTCCTAAATCATCTAACGAGTCCTCGAATGCCTCGTTTAGTGAAAACCAAAAGCCCGAAAGTCGCTGCCATCCTCTTTCAGTGAAAACAGAAGCGATAGTTTTCAATCGAACCCATGAAAGTCCAAAAGAAGGAATGGAGACCGCAATAAGTGAAATAAGACTAGAACGAGGGAATTACTTCCTTAATCCTCCCATGAGTCCCTGAATGTCCCGTTTGGTGAAATACAATAGCCTAACAGTCTCTGCTTGTCTTGTTCAGTGAAAACAGAACCAATAGTTTTCCAACGAACAAATGAAAGCCCTAACCAACAAATGGAGACCACAGACAGTGAAAGAAGACTAGAATGACAGAACCACCTCCTAATTCATCTCACGAGTCCCGGAATGCCCCGTTCAGTGAGTACCAAAAGCCAGACAGTCACTGCCATCCTCTTTCAATGAAATCATAAGCGACAGTCTTCAAACGCACCAATGAAAGCCCAAAAGAAGGAATGGAGACCGCAACGAGTAAAATAATACTGGAATGAGAGAATCACCTCTTTAATCATACCGTGAGTCCCTGAATGATCCGTTTAGTAAATTACAAAAGTCTAACAGTCTCTGCTAGCCTTGTTCAGTGAAAACAGAAGCAATAGTTTCCAAATGAACAAATGAAAGGCCTAACGAAAAAATGGACACCACAGAGACTGAAAGAAGAATAGAATGACGGAATCACCTCCTAAATCATCTCACGAGTCCTCGAATGCCTCGTTTAGTGAAAACCAAAAGCCCGAAAGTCGCTGCCATCCTCTTTCAGTGAAAACAGAAGCGATAGTTTTCAATCGAACCCATGAAAGTCCAAAAGAAGGAATGGAGACCGCAATAAGTGAAATAAGACTAGAATGAGGGAATTACTTCCTTAATCCTCCCATGAGTCCCTGAATGTCCCGTTTGGTGAAATACAATAGCCTAACAGTCTCTGCTTGTCTTGTTCAGTGAAAACAGAACCAATAGTTTTCAAACGAACAAATGAAAGCCCTAACGAACAAATGGAGACCACAGACAGTGAAAGAAGACTAGAATGACAGAACCACCTCCTAATTCATCTCACGAGTCCCGGAATGCCCCGTTCAGTGAGTACCAAAAGCCAGACAGTCACTGCCATCCTCTTTCAATGAAAACAGAAAAGACAGTCTTCAAACGCACCAATGAAAGCCCAAAAGAAGGAATGGAGACCGCAACGAGTAAAATAATACTGGAATGAGAAAATCACCTCTTTAATCATACCGTGAGTCCCTGAATGATCCGTTTAGTAAGTTACTAAAGTCTAACAGTCTCTGCTAGCCTTGTTCAGTGAAAACAGAAGCGATAGTTTCCGAATGAACAAATGAAAGGCCTAACGAACAAATGGACACCACAGAGACTGAAAGAAGAATAGAATGACGGAATCACCTCCTAAATCATCTCACGAGTCCTCGAATGCCTCGTTTAGTGAAAACCAAAAGCCCGAAAGTCGCTGCCATCCTCTTTCAGTGAAAACAAGGCGATAGTTTTCAATCGAACCCATGAAAGTCCAAAAGAAGGAATGGAGACCGCAATAAGTGAAATAAGACTAGAATGAAGGAATTACTTCCTTAATCATCCCATGAGTCCCTGAATGACCCGTTTGGTGAAATACAATAGCCTAACAGTCTCTGCTTCTCTTGTTCAGTGATAACAGAACCAATAGTTTTCAAACGAACAAATGAAAGCCCTAACGAACAAATGGAGACCACAGACAGTGAAAGAAGACTAGAATGACAGAACCACCTCCTAATTCATCTCACAAAACCCGGAATGCCCCGTTCAGTGAGTACCAAAAGCCAGACAGTCACTGCCATCCTCTTTCAATGAAAACAGAAGCGACAGTTTTCAAACGCACCAATGAAAGCCCAAAAGAAGGAATGGAGACCGCAACGAGTAAAATAATACTGGAATGAGAGAATCACCTCTTTAATCATACCGTGAGTCCCTGAATGATCCGTTTAGTAAGTTACAAAAGTCTAACAGTCTCTGCTAGCTTGTTCAGTGAAAACAGAAGCAATAGTTTCCAAATGAACAAATGAAAGGCCTAACGAACAAATTGACACCACAGAGACTGAAAGAAGAATAGAATGACGGAATCACCTCCTAAATCATCTCACGAGTCCTCGAATGCCTCGTTTAGTGAAAACCAAAAGCCCGAAAGTCGCTGCCATCCTCTTTCAGTGAAAACAGAAGCGATAGTTTTCAATCGAACCCATGAAAGTCCAAAAGAAGGAATGGAGACCGCAATAAGTGAAATAAGACTAGAATGAGGAAATTACTTCCCTAATCGTCCCATGAGTCCCTGAATGTCCCGTTTGGTGAAATACAATAGCCTAACAGTCTCTGCTTGTCTTGTTCAGTGAAAACAGAACCAATAGTTTTCAAACGAACAAATGAAAGCCCTAACGAACAAATGGAGACCACGGACAGTGAAAGAAGACTAGAATGACAGAACCACCTCCATATTCATCTCACGAGTCCCGGAATGCCCCGTTCAGTGAGTACCAAAAGCCAGACAGTCACTGCCATCCTCTTTCAATGAAAACAGAAGCGACAGTTTTCAAACGCACCAATGAAAGCCCAAAAGAAGGAATGGAGACCGCAACGAGTAAAATAATACTGGAATGAGAGAATCACCTCTTTAATCATACCGTGAGTCCCTGAATGATCCGTTTAGTAAGTTACAAAAGTTTAACAGTCTCTGCTAGCCTTCTTCAGTGAAAACAGAAGCGATAGTTTCCGAATGAACAAATGAAAGGCCTAACGAACAAATGGACACCACAGGGATTGAAAGAAGAATAGAATGACGGAATCACCTCCTAAATCATCTCACGAGTCCTCGAATGCCTCGTTTAGTGAAAACCAAAAGCCCGAAAGTCGCTGCCATCCTCTTTCAGTGAAAACAAGGCGATAGTTTTCAATCGAACCCATGAAAGTCCAAAAGAAGGAATGGAGACCGCAATAAGTGAAATAAGACTAGAATGAAGGAATTACTTCCTTAATCATCCCATGAGTCCCTGAATGTCCCGTTTGGTGAAATACAATAGCCTAACAGTCTCTGCTTCTCTTGTTCAGTGATAACAGAACCAATAGTTTTCAAACGAACAAATGAAAGCCCTAACGAACAAATGGAGACCACTGACAGTGAAAGAAGACTAGAATGACAGAACCACCTCCTAATTCATCTCACAAGTCCCGGAATGCCCCGTTCAGTGAGTACCAAAAGCCAGACAGTCACTGCCATCCTCTTTCAATGAAAACAGAAGCGACAGTTTTCAAACGCACCAATGAAAGCCCAAAAGAAGGAATGGAGACCGCAACGAGTAAAATAATACTGGAATGAGAGAATCACCTCTTTAATCATACCGTGAGTCCCTGAATGATCCGTTTAGTAAGTTACAAAAGTCTAACAGTCTCTGCTAGCCTTGTTCAGTGAAAACAGAAGCGATAGTTTCCGAATGAACAAATGAAAGGCCTAACGAACAAATGGACACCACAGAGACTGAAAGAAGAATAGAATGACGGAATCACCTCCTAAATCATCTCACGAGTCCTCGAATGCCTCGTTTAGTGAAAACCAAAAGCCCGAAAGTCGCTGCCATCCTCTTTCAGTGAAAACAAGGCGATAGTTTTCAATCGAACCCATGAAAGTCCAAAAGAAGGAATGGAGACCGCAATAAGTGAAATAAGACTAGAATGAGGAAATTACTTCCCTAATCGTCCCATGAGTCCCTGAATGTCCCGTTTGGTGAAATACAATAGCCTAACAGTCTCTGCTTGTCTTGTTCAGTGAAAACAGAACCAATAGTTTTCAAACGAACAAATGAAAGCCCTAACGAACAAATGGAGACCACAGACAGTGAAAGAAGACTAGAATGACAGAACCACTTCCATATTCATCTCACGAGTCCCGGAATGCCCCGTTCAGTGAGTACCAAAAGCCAGACAGTCACTGCCATCCTCTTTCAATGAAAACAGAAGCGACAGTTTTCAAACGCACCAATGAAAGCCCAAAAGAAGGAATGGAGACCGCAACGAGTAAAATAATACTGGAATGAGAGAATCACCTCTTTAATCATACCGTGAGTCCCTGAATGATCCGTTTAGTAAGTTACAAAAGTCTAACAGTCTCTGCTAGCTTGTTCAGTGAAAACAGAAGCAATAGTTTCCAAATGAACAAATGAAAGGCCTAACGAACAAATTGACACCACAGAGACTGAAAGAAGAATAGAATGACGGAATCACCTCCTAAATCATCTCACGAGTCCTCGAATGCCTCGTTTAGTGAAAACCAAAAGCCCGAAAGTCGCTGCCATCCTCTTTCAGTGAAAACAGAAGCGATAGTTTTCAATCGAACCCATGAAAGTCCAAAAGAAGGAATGGAGACCGCAATAAGTGAAATAAGACTAGAATGAGGAAATTACTTCCCTAATCGTCCCATGAGTCCTGAATGTCCCGTTTGGTGAAATACAATAGCCTAACAGTCTCTGCTTGTCTTGTTCAGTGAAAACAGAACCAATAGTTTTCAAACGAACAAATGAAAGCCCTAACGAACAAATGGAGACCACAGACAGTGAAAGAAGACTAGAATGACAGAACCACCTCCATATTCATCTCACGAGTCCCGGAATGCCCCGTTCAGTGAGTACCAAAAGCCAGACAGTCACTGCCATCCTCTTTCAATGAAAACAGAAGCGACAGTTTTCAAACGCACCAATGAAAGCCCAAAAGAAGGAATGGATACCGCAACGAGTAAAATAATACTGGAATGAGAGAATCACCTCTTTAATCATACCGTGAGTCCCTGAATGATCCGTTTAGTAAGTTACAAAAGTCTAACAGTCTCTGCTAGCTTGTTCAGTGAAAACAGAAGCAATAGTTTCCAAATGAACAAATGAAAGGCCTAACGAACAAATTGACACCACAGAGACTGAAAGAAGAATAGAATGACGGAATCACCTCCTAAATCATCTCACGAGTCCTCGAATGCCTCGTTTAGTGAAAACCAAAAGCCCGAAAGTCGTTGCCATCCTCTTTCAGTGAAAACAGAAGCGATAGTTTTCAATCGAACCCATGAAAGTCCAAAAGAAGGAATGGAGACCGCAATAAGTGAAATAAGACTAGAATGAGGAAATTACTTCCCTAATCGTCCCATGAGTCCTGAATGTCCCGTTTGGTGAAATACAATAGCCTAACAGTCACTGCTTGTCTTGTTCAGTGAAAACAGAACCAATAGTTTTCAAACGAACAAATGAAAGCCCTAACGAACAAATGGAGACCACAGACAGTGAAAGAAGACTAGAATGACAGAACCACCTCCATATTCATCTCACGAGTCCCGGAATGCCCCGTTCAGTGAGTACCAAAAGCCAGACAGTCACTGCCATCCTCTTTCAATGAAAACAGAAGCGACAGTTTTCAAACGCACCAATGAAAGCCCAAAAGAAGGAATGGAGACCGCAACGAGTAAAATAATACTGGAATGAGAGAATCACCTCTTTAATCATACCGTGAGTCCCTGAATGATCCGTTTAGTAAGTTACAAAAGTCTAACAGTCTCTGCTAGCCTTGTTCAGTGAAAACAGAAGCAATAGTTTCCAAATGAACAAATGAAAGGCCTAACGAACAAATGGACACCACAGAGACTGAAAGAAGAATAGAATGACGGAATCACCTCCTAAATCATCTCACGGTCCTCGAATGCCTTGTTTAGTGAAAACCAAAAGCCCGAAAGTCGCTGCCATCCTCTTTCAGTGAAAACAGAAGCGATAGTTTTCAATCGAACCCATGAAAGTCCAAAAGAAGGAATGGAGACCGCAATAAGTGAAATATGACTAGAATGAGGGAATTACTTCCTTAATCGTCCCATGAGTCCCTGAATGTCCCGTTTGGTGAAATACAATAGCCTAACAGTCTCTGCTTGTCTTGTTCAATGAAAACAGAACCAATAGTTTTCAAACGAACAAATGAAAGCCCTAACGAACAAATGGAGACCACAGACAGTGAAAGAAGACTAGAATGACAGAACCACCTCCTAATTCATCTCACGAGTCCCGGAATGCCCCGTTCAGTGAGTACCAAAAGCCAGACAGTCACTTCCATCCTCTTTCAATGAAATCATAAGCGACAGTCTTCAAACGCACCAATGAAAGCCCAAAAGAAGGAATGGAGACCGCAACGAGTAAAATAATACTGGAATGAGAGAATCACCTCTTTAATCATACCGTGAGTCCCTGAATGATCCGTTTAGTAAGTTACAAAAGTCTAACAGTCTCTGCTAGCCTTGTTCAGTGAAAACAGAAGCAATAGTTTCCAAATGAACAAATGAAAGGCCTAACGAAAAAATGGACACCACAGAGACTGAAAGAAGAATAGAATGACGGAATCACCTCCTAAATCATCTCAAGAGTCCTCGAATGCCTCGTTTAGTGAAAACCAAAAGCCCGAAAGTCGCTGCCATCCTCTTTCAGTGAAAACAGAAGCGATAGTTTTCAATCGAACTCATGAAAGTCCAAAAGAAGGAATGGAGACCGCAATAAGTGAAATAAGACTAGAATGAGGAAATTACTTCCCTAATCGTCCCATGAGTCCCTGAATGTCCCGTTTGGTGAAATACAATAGCCTAACAGTCTCTGCTTGTCTTGTTCAGTGAAAACAGAACCAATAGTTTTCAAACGAACAAATGAAAGCCCTAACGAACAAATGGAGACCACAGACAGTGAAAGAAGACTAGAATGACAGAACCACCTCCATATTCATCTCACGAGTCCCGGAATGCCCCGTTCAGTGAGTACCAAAAGCCAGACAGTCACTGCCTTCCTCTTTCAATGAAAACAGAAGCGACAGTTTTCAAACGCACCAATGAAAGCCCAAAAGAAGGAATGGAGACCGCAACGAGTAAAATAATACTGGAATGAGAGAATCACCTCTTTAATCATACCGTGAGTCCCTGAATGATCCGTTTAGTAAGTTACAAAAGTCTAACAGTCTCTGCTAGCCTTGTTCAGTGAAAACAGAAGCAATAGTTTCCAAATGAACAAATGAAAGGCCTAACGAACAAATGGACACCACAGAGACTGAAAGAAGAATAGAATGACGGAATCACCTCCTAAATCATCTCACGGTCCTCGAATGCCTTGTTTAGTGAAAACCAAAAGCCCGAAAGTCGCTGCCATCCTCTTTCAGTGAAAACAGAAGCGATAGTTTTCAATCGAACCCATGAAAGTCCAAACGAAGGAATGGAGACCGCAATAAGTGAAATAAGACTAGAATGAGGGAATTACTTCCTTAATCGTCCCATGAGTCCCTGAATGTCCTGTTTGGTGAAATACAATAGCCTAACAGTCTCAGCTTGTCTTGTTCAGTGAAAACAGAACCAATAGTTTTCAAACGAACAAATGAAAGCCCTAACGAACAAATGGAGACCACAGACAGTGAAAGAAGACTAGAATGACAGAACCACCTCCATATTCATCTCAGGAGTCCCGGAATGCCCCGTTCAGTGAGTACCAAAAGCCAGACAGTCACTGCCATCCTCTTTCAATGAAAACAGAAGCGACAGTTTTCAAACGCACCAATGAAAGCCCAAAAGAAGGAATGGAGACCGCAACGAGTAAAATAATACTGGAATGAGAGAATCACCTCTTTAATCATACCGTGAGTCCCTGAATGATCCGTTTAGTAAGTTACAAAAGTCTAACAGTCTCTGCTAGCTTGTTCAGTGAAAACAGAAGCAATAGTTTCCAAATGAACAAATGAAAGGCCTAACGAACAAATTGACACCACAGAGACTGAAAGAAGAATAGAATGACGGAATCACCTCCTAAATCATCTCACGAGTCCTCGAATGCCTCGTTTAGTGAAAACCAAAAGCCCGAAAGTCGCTGCCATCCTCTTTCAGTGAAAACAGAAGCGATAGTTTTCAATCGAACCCATGAAAGTCCAAAAGAAGGAATGGAGACCGCAATAAGTGAAATAAGACTAGAATGAGGAAATTACTTCCCTAATCGTCCCATGAGTCCTGAATGTCCCGTTTGGTGAAATACAATATCCTAACAGTCTCTGCTTGTCTTGTTCAGTGAAAACAGAACCAATAGTTTTCAAACGAACAAATGAAAGCCCTAACGAACAAATGGAGACCACAGACAGTGAAAGAAGACTAGAATGACAGAACCACCTCCATATTCATCTCAGGAGTCCCGGAATGCCCCGTTCAGTGAGTACCAAAAGCCAGACAGTCACTGCCATCCTCTTTCAATGAAAACAGAAGCGACAGTTTTCAAACGCACCAATGAAAGCCCAAAAGAAGGAATGGAGACCGCAACGAGTAAAATAATACTGGAATGAGAGAATCACCTCTTTAATCATACCGTGAGTCCCTGAATGATCCGTTTAGTAAGTTACAAAAGTCTAACAGTCTCTGCTAGCCTTGTTCAGTGAAAACAGAAGCAATAGTTTCCAAATGAACAAATGAAAGGCCTAACGAACAAATGGACACCACAGAGACTGAAAGAAGAATAGAATGACGGAATCACCTCCTAAATCATCTCACGGTCCTCGAATGCCTTGTTTAGTGAAAACCAAAAGCCCGAAAGTCGCTGCCATCCTCTTTCAGTGAAAACAGAAGCGATAGTTTTCAATCGAACCCATGAAAGTCCAAACGAAGGAATGGAGACCGCAATAAGTGAAATAAGACTAGAATGAGGGAATTACTTCCTTAATCGTCCCATGAGTCCCTGAATGTCCTGTTTGGTGAAATACAATAGCCTAACAGTCTCAGCTTGTCTTGTTCAGTGAAAACAGAACCAATAGTTTTCAAACGAACAAATGAAAGCCCTAACGAACAAATGGAGACCACAGACAGTGAAAGAAGACTAGACTGACAGAACCACCTCCTAATTCATCTCACAAGTCCCGGAATGCCCCGTTCAGTGAGTACCAAAAGCCAGACAGTCACTGCCATCCTCTTTCAATGAAAACAGAAGCGACAGTTTTCAAACGCACCAATGAAAGCCCAACAGAAGGAATGGAGACCGCAACGAGTAAAATAATACTGGAATGAGAGAATCACCTCTTTAATCATACCGTGAGTCCCTGAATGATCCGTTTAGTAAGTTACAAAAGTCTAACAGTCTCTGCTAGCTTGTTCAGTGAAAACAGAAGCAATAGTTTCCAAATGAACAAATGAAAGGCCTAACGAACAAATTGACACCACAGAGACTGAAAGAAGAATAGAATGACGGAATCACCTCCTTAATCATCTCACGAGTCCTCGAATGCCTCGTTTAGTGAAAACCAAAAGCCCGAAAGTCGCTGCCATCCTCTTTCAGTGAAAACAGAAGCGATAGTTTTCAATCGAACCCATGAAAGTCCAAAAGAAGGAATGGAGACCGAAATAAGTGAAATAAGACTAGAATGAGGAAATTACTTCCCTAATCGTCCCATGAGTCCCTGAATGTCCCGTTTGGTGAAATACAATAGCCTAACAGTCTCTGCTTGTCTTGTTCAGTGAAAACAGAACCAATAGTTTTCAAACGAACAAATTAAAGCCCTAACGAACAAATGGAGACCACAGACAGTGAAAGAAGACTAGAATGACAGAACCACCTCCATATTCATCTCACGAGTCCCGGAATGCCCCGTTCAGTGAGTACCAAAAGCCAGACAGTCACTGCCATCCTCTTTCAATGAAAACAGAAGCGACAGTTTTCAAACGCACCAATGAAAGCCCAAAAGAAGGAATGGAGACCGCAACGAGTAAAATAATACTGGAATGAGAGAATCACCTCTTTAATCATACCGTGAGTCCCTGAATGATCCGTTTAGTAAGTTACAAAAGTCTAACAGTCTCTGCTAGCTTGTTCAGTGAAAACAGAAGCAATAGTTTCCAAATGAACAAATGAAAGGCCTAACGAACAAATTGACACCACAGAGACTGAAAGAAGAATAGAATGACGGAATCACCTCCTAAATCATCTCACGAGTCCTCGAATGCCTCGTTTAGTGAAAACCAAAAGCCCGAAAGTCGCTGCCATCCTCTTTCAGTGAAAACAGAAGCGATAGTTTTCAATCGAACCCATGAAAGTCCAAAAGAAGGAATGGAGACCGCAATAAGTGAAATAAGACTAGAATGAGGAAATTACTTCCCTAATCGTCCCATGAGTCCCTGAATGTCCCGTTTGGTGAAATACAATAGCCTAACAGTCTCTGCTTGTCTTGTTCAGTGAAAACAGAACCAATAGTTTTCAAACGAACAAATGAAAGCCCTAACGAACAAATGGAGACCACAGACAGTGAAAGAAGACTAGAATGACAGAACCACCTCCATATTCATCTCACGAGTCCCGGAATGCCCCATTCAGTGAGTACCAAAAGCCAGACAGTCACTGCCATCCTCTTTCAATGAAAACAGAAGCGACAGTTTTCAAACGCACCAATGAAAGCCCAAAAGAAGGAATGGAGACCGCAACGAGTAAAATAATACTGGAATGAGAGAATCACCTCTTTAATCATACCGTGAGTCCCTGAATGATCCGTTTAGTAAGTTACAAAAGTCTAACAGTCTCTGCTAGCCTTGTTCAGTGAAAACAGAAGCAATAGTTTCCAAATGAACAAATGAAAGGCCTAACGAACAAATGGACACCACAGAGACTGAAAGAAGAATAGAATGACGGAATCACCTCCTAAATCATCTCACGAGTCCTCGAATGCCTCGTTTAGTGAAAACCAAAAGCCCGAAAGTCGCTGCCATCCTCTTTCAGTGAAAACAGAAGCGATAGTTTTCAATCGAACCCATGAAAGTCCAAAAGAAGGAATGGAGACCGCAATAAGTGAAATAAGACTAGAATGAGGGAATTACTTCCTTAATCCTCCCATGAGTCCCTGAATGTCCCGTTTGGTGAAATACAATAGCCTAACAGTCTCTGCTTGTCTTGTTCAGTGAAAACAGAACCAATAGTTTTCAAACGAACAAATGAAAGCCCAAACGAACAAATGGAGACCACAGACAGTGAAAGAAGACTAGAATGACAGAACCACCTCCTAATTCATCTCACGAGTCTCGGAATGCCCCGTTCAGTGAGTACCAAATGCCAGACAGTCACTGCCGTCCTCTTTCAATGAAAACAGAAGCGACAGTTTTCAAACGCACCAATGAAAGCCCAAAAGAAGGAATGGAGACCGCAACGAGTAAAATAATACTGGAATGAGAGAATCACCTCTTTAATCATACCGTGAGTCCCTGAATGATCCGTTTAGTAAGTTACAAAAGTCTAACAGTCTCTGCTAGCTTGTTCAGTGAAAACAGAAGCAATAGTTTCCAAATGAACAAATGAAAGGCCTAACGAACAAATTGACACCACAGAGACTGAAAGAAGAATAGAATGACGGAATCACCTCCTAAATCATCTCACGAGTCCTCGAATGCCTCGTTTAGTGAAAACCAAAAGCCCGAAAGTCGTTGCCATCCTCTTTCAGTGAAAACAGAAGCGATAGTTTTCAATCGAACCCATGAAAGTCCAAAAGAAGGAATGGAGACCGCAATAAGTGAAATAAGACTAGAATGAGGAAATTACTTCCCTAATCGTCCCATGAGTCCTGAATGTCCCGTTTGGTGAAATACAATAGCCTAACAGTCACTGCTTGTCTTGTTCAGTGAAAACAGAACCAATAGTTTTCAAACGAACAAATGAAAGCCCTAACGAACAAATGGAGACCACAGACAGTGAAAGAAGACTAGAATGACAGAACCACCTCCATATTCATCTCACGAGTCCCGGAATGCCCCGTTCAGTGAGTACCAAAAGCCAGACAGTCACTGCCATCCTCTTTCAATGAAAACAGAAGCGACAGTTTTCAAACGCACCAATGAAAGCCCAAAAGAAGGAATGGAGACCGCAACGAGTAAAATAATACTGGAATGAGAGAATCACCTCTTTAATCATACCGTGAGTCCCTGAATGATCCGTTTAGTAAGTTACAAAAGTCTAACAGTCTCTGCTAGCCTTGTTCAGTGAAAACAGAAGCAATAGTTTCCAAATGAACAAATGAAAGGCCTAACGAACAAATGGACACCACAGAGACTGAAAGAAGAATAGAATGACGGAATCACCTCCTAAATCATCTCACGGTCCTCGAATGCCTTGTTTAGTGAAAACCAAAAGCCCGAAAGTCGCTGCCATCCTCTTTCAGTGAAAACAGAAGCGATAGTTTTCAATCGAACCCATGAAAGTCCAAAAGAAGGAATGGAGACCGCAATAAGTGAAATAAGACTAGAATGAGGGAATTACTTCCTTAATCGTCCCATGAGTCCCTGAATGTCCCGTTTGGTGAAATACAATAGCCTAACAGTCTCTGCTTGTCTTGTTCAATGAAAACAGAACCAATAGTTTTCAAACGAACAAATGAAAGCCCTAACGAACAAATGGAGACCACAGACAGTGAAAGAAGACTAGAATGACAGAACCACCTCCTAATTCATCTCACGAGTCCCGGAATGCCCCGTTCAGTGAGTACCAAAAGCCAGACAGTCACTTCCATCCTCTTTCAATGAAATCATAAGCGACAGTCTTCAAACGCACCAATGAAAGCCCAAAAGAAGGAATGGAGACCGCAACGAGTAAAATAATACTGGAATGAGAGAATCACCTCTTTAATCATACCGTGTGTCCCTGAATGATCCGTTTAGTAAGTTACAAAAGTCTAACAGTCTCTGCTAGCCTTGTTCAGTGAAAACAGAAGCAATAGTTTCCAAATGAACAAATGAAAGGCCTAACGAAAAAATGGACACCACAGAGACTGAAAGAAGAATAGAATGACGGAATCACCTCCTAAATCATCTCAAGAGTCCTCGAATGCCTCGTTTAGTGAAAACCAAAAGCCCGAAAGTCGCTGCCATCCTCTTTCAGTGAAAACAGAAGCGATAGTTTTCAATCGAACTCATGAAAGTCCAAAAGAAGGAATGGAGACCGCAATAAGTGAAATAAGACTAGAATGAGGAAATTACTTCCCTAATCGTCCCATGAGTCCCTGAATGTCCCGTTTGGTGAAATACAATAGCCTAACAGTCTCTGCTTGTCTTGTTCAGTGAAAACAGAACCAATAGTTTTCAAACGAACAAATGAAAGCCCTAACGAACAAATGGAGACCACAGACAGTGAAAGAAGACTAGAATGACAGAACCACCTCCATATTCATCTCACGAGTCCCGGAATGCCCCGTTCAGTGAGTACCAAAAGCCAGACAGTCACTGCCATCCTCTTTCAATGAAAACAGAAGCGACAGTTTTCAAACGCACCAATGAAAGCCCAAAAGAAGGAATGGAGACCGCAACGAGTAAAATAATACTGGAATGAGAGAATCACCTCTTTAATCATACCGTGAGTCCCTGAATGATCCGTTTAGTAAGTTACAAAAGTCTAACAGTCTCTGCTAGCTTGTTCAGTGAAAACAGAAGCAATAGTTTCCAAATGAACAAATGAAAGGCCTAACGAACAAATTGACACCACAGAGACTGAAAGAAGAATAGAATGACGGAATCACCTCCTAAATCATCTCACGAGTCCTCGAATGCCTCGTTTAGTGAAAACCAAAAGCCCGAAAGTCGCTGCCATCCTCTTTCAGTGAAAACAGAAGCGATAGTTTTCAATCGAACCCATGAAAGTCCAAAAGAAGGAATGGAGACCGCAATAAGTGAAATAAGACTAGAATGAGGAAATTACTTCCCTAATCGTCCCATGAGTCCTGAATGTCCCGTTTGGTGAAATACAATATCCTAACAGTCTCTGCTTGTCTTGTTCAGTGAAAACAGAACCAATAGTTTTCAAACGAACAAATGAAAGCCCTAACGAACAAATGGAGACCACAGACAGTGAAAGAAGACTAGAATGACAGAACCACCTCCATATTCATCTCAGGAGTCCCGGAATGCCCCGTTCAGTGAGTACCAAAAGCCAGACAGTCACTGCCATCCTCTTTCAATGAAAACAGAAGCGACAGTTTTCAAACGCACCAATGAAAGCCCAAAAGAAGGAATGGAGACCGCAACGAGTAAAATAATACTGGAATGAGAGAATCACCTCTTTAATCATACCGTGAGTCCCTGAATGATCCGTTTAGTAAGTTACAAAAGTCTAACAGTCTCTGCTAGCTTGTTCAGTGAAAACAGAAGCAATAGTTTCCAAATGAACAAATGAAAGGCCTAACGAACAAATTGACACCACAGAGACTGAAAGAAGAATAGAATGACGGAATCACCTCCTAAATCATCTCACGAGTCCTCGAATGCCTCGTTTAGTGAAAACCAAAAGCCCGAAAGTCGCTGCCATCCTCTTTCAGTGAAAACAGAAGCGATAGTTTTCAATCGAACCCATGAAAGTCCAAAAGAAGGAATGGAGACCGCAATAAGTGAAATAAGACTAGAATGAGGAAATTACTTCCCTAATCGTCCCATGAGTCCTGAATGTCCCGTTTGGTGAAATACAATAGCCTAACAGTCACTGCTTGTCTTGTTCAGTGAAAACAGAACCAATAGTTTTCAAACGAACAAATGAAAGCCCTAACGAACAAATGGAGACCACAGACAGTGAAAGAAGACTAGAATGACAGAACCACCTCCATATTCATCTCACGAGTCCCGGAATGCCCCGTTCAGTGAGTACCAAAAGCCAGACATTCACTGCCATCCTCTTTCAATGAAAACAGAAGCGACAGTTTTCAAACGCACCAATGAAAGCCCAAAAGAAGGAATGGAGACCGCAACGAGTAAAATAATACTGGAATGAGAGAATCACCTCTTTAATCATACCGTGAGTCCCTGAATGATCCGTTTAGTAAGTTACAAAAGTCTAACAGTCTCTGCTAGCCTTGTTCAGTGAAAACAGAAGCAATAGTTTCCAAATGAACAAATGAAAGGCCTAACGAACAAATGGACACCACAGAGACTGAAAGAAGAATAGAATGACGGAATCACCTCCTAAATCATCTCACGGTCCTCGAATGCCTTGTTTAGTGAAAACCAAAAGCCCGAAAGTCGCTGCCATCCTCTTTCAGTGAAAACAGAAGCGATAGTTTTCAATCGAACCCATGAAAGTCCAAAAGAAGGAATGGAGACCGCAATAAGTGAAATAAGACTAGAATGAGGGAATTACTTCCTTAATCGTCTCATGAGTCCCTGAATGTCCCGTTTGGTGAAATACAATAGCTAACAGTCTCTGCTTGTCTTGTTCAGTGAAAACAGAACCAATAGTTTTCAAACGAACAAATGAAAGCCCTAACGAACAAATGGAGACCACAGACAGTGAAAGAAGACTAGAATGACAGAACCACCTACTAATTCATCTCACGAGTCCCGGAATGCCCCGTTCAGTGAGTACCAAAAGCCAGACAGTCACTTCCATCCTCTTTCAATGAAATCATTAGCGACAGTCTTCAAACGCACCAATGAAAGCCCAAAAGAAGGAATGGAGACCGCAACGAGTAAAATAATACTGGAATGAGAGAATCACCTCTTTAATCATACCGTGAGTCCCTGAATGATCCGTTTAGTAAGTTACAAAAGTCTAACAGTCTCTGCTAGCCTTGTTCAGTGAAAACAGAAGCAATAGTTTCCAAATGAACAAATGAAAGGCCTAACGAAAAAATGGACACCACAGAGACTGAAAGAAGAATAGAATGACGGAATCACCTCCTAAATCATCTCATGAGTCCTCGAATGCCTCGTTTAGTGAAAACCAAAAGCCCGAAAGTCGCTGCCATCCTCTTTCAGTGAAAACAGAAGCGATAGTTTTCAATCGAACCCATGAAAGTCCAAAAGAAGGAATGGAGACCGCAATAAGTGAAATAAGACTAGAATGAGGGAATTACTTCCTTAATCGTCCCATGAGTCCCTGAATGTCCCGTTTGGTGAAATACAATAGCTAACAGTCTCTGCTTGTCTTGTTCAGTGAAAACAGAACCAATAGTTTTCAAACGAACAAATGAAAGCCCTAACGAACAAATGGAGACCACAGACAGTGAAAGAAGACTAGAATGAAAGAACCACCTCCTAATTCATCTCACGAGTCCCGGAATGCCCCGTTCAGTGAGTACCAAAAGCCAGACAGTCACTGCCATCCTCTTTCAATGAAATCATAAGCGACAGTCTTCAAACGCACCAATGAAAGCCCAAAAGAAGGAATGGAGACCGCAACGAGTAAAATTATACTGGAATGAGAGAATCACCTCTTTAATCATACCATGAGTCCCTGAATGATCCGTTTAGTAAGTTACAAAAGTCTAACAGTCTCTGCTAGCCTTGTTCAGTGAAAACAGAAGCAATAGTTTCCAAATGAACAAATGAAAGGCCTAACGAAAAAATGGACACCACAGAGACTGAAAGAAGAATAGAATGACGGAATCACCTCCTAAATCATCTCACGAGTCCTCAAATGCCTCGTTTAGTGAAAACCAAAAGCCCGAAAGTCGCTGCCATCCTCTTTCAGTGAAAACATAAGCGATAGTTTTCAATCGAACCCATGAAAGTCCAAAAGAAGGAATGGAGACCGCAATAAGTGAAATAAGACTCGAATGAGGGAATTACTTCCTTAATCGTCCCATGAGTCCCTGAATGTCCTGTTTGGTGAAATACAATAGCCTAACAGTCTCAGCTTGTCTTGTACAGTGAAAACAGAACCAATAGTTTTCAAACGAACAAATGAAAGCCCTAACGAACAAATGGTGACCACAGATAGTGAAAGAAGACTAGAATGACAGAACCACCTCCTAATTCATCTCACGAGTCCCGGAATGCCTCGTTCAGTGAGTACCAAAAGCCAGACAGTCACTGCCATCCTCTTTCAATGAAAACAGAAGCAACAGTCTTCAAACGCACCAATGAAAGCCCAAAAGAAGGAATGGAGACCGCAACGAGTAAAATAATACTGGAATGAGAGAATCACCTCTTTAATCATTCCGTGAGTCCCTGAATGATCCGTTTAGTAAGTTACAAAAGTCTAACAGTCTCTGCTAGCCCTGTTCAGTGAAAACAGAAGCAATAGTTTCCAAATGAACAAATGAAAGGCCTAACGAACAAATGGACACCACAGAGACTGAAAGAAGAATAGAATGACGGAATCACCTCCTAAATCATCTCACGAGTCCTCGAATGCCTCGTTTAGTGAAAACCAAAAGCCCGAAAGTCGCTGCCATCCTCTTTCAGTGAAAACAAGGCGATAGTTTTCAATCGAACCCATGAAAGTCCAAAAGAAGGAATGGAGACCGCAATAAGTGAAATAAGACTAGAATGAGGGAATTACTTCCTTAATCGTCCCATGAGTCCCTGAATGTCCCGTTTGGTGAAATACAATAGCCTAACAGTCTCTGCTTGTCTTGTTCAGTGAAAACAGAACCAATAGTTTTCAAACGAACAAATGAAAGCCCTAACGAACAAATGGAGACCACAGACAGTGAAAGAAGACTAGAATGACAGAACCACCTCCTAATTCATCTCACGAGTCCCGGAATGCCCCGTTCAGTGAGTACCAAAAGCCAGACAGTCACTGCCATCCTCTTTCAATGAAATCATAAGCGACAGTCTTCAAACGCACCAATGAAAGCCCAAAAGAAGGAATGGAGACCGCAACGAGTAAAATAATACTGGAATGAGAGAATCACCTCTTTAATCATACCGTGAGTCCCTGAATGATCCGTTTAGTAAGTTACAAAAGTCTAACAGTCTCTGCTAGCCTTGTTCAGTGAAAACAGAAGCAATAGTTTCCAAATGAACAAATGAAAGGCCTAACGAACAAATGGACACCACAGAGACTGAAAGAAGAATAGAATGACGGAATCACCTCCTAAATCATCTCACGAGTCCTCGAATGCCTCGTTTAGTGAAAACCAAAAGCCCGAAAGTCGCTGCCATCCTCTTTCAGTGAAAACAAGGCGATAGTTTTCAATCGAACCCATGAAAGTCCCAAAGAAGGAATGGAGACCGCAATAAGTGAAATAAGACTAGAATGAGGGAATTACTTCCTTAATCGTCCCATGAGTCCCTGAATGTCCCGTTTGGTGAAATACAATAGCCTAACAGTCTCTGCTTGTCTTGTTCATTGAAAACAGAACCAATAATTTTCAAACGAACAAATGAAAGCCCTAACGAACAAATGGAGACCACAGACAGTGAAAGAAGACTAGAATGACAGAACCACCTCCTAATTCATCTCACGAGTCCAGGAATGCCCCGTTCAGTGAGTACCAAAAGCCAGACAGTCACTGCCATCCTCTTTCAATGAAAACAGAAGCGACAGTCTTCAAACGCACCAATGAAAGCCCAAAAGAAGGAATGGAGACCGCAACGAGTAAAATAATACTGGAATGAGAGAATCACCTCTTTAATCATACCGTGAGTCCCTGAATGATCCGTTTAGTAAGTTACAAAAGTCTAACAGTCTCTGCTAGCCTTGTTCAGTGAAAACAGAAGCAATAGTTTCCAAATGAACAAATGAAAGGCCTAACGAACAAATGGACACCACAGAGACTGAAAGAAGAATAGAATGACGGAATCACCTCCTAAATCATCTCACGAGTCCTCGAATGCCTCGTTTAGTGAAAACCAAAAGCCCGAAAGTCGCTGCCATCCTCTTTCAGTGAAAACAGAAGCGATAGTTTTCAATCGAACCCATGAAAGTCCAAAAGAAGGAATGGAGACCGCAATAAGTGAAATAAGCCTCGAATGAGGGAATTACTTCCTTAATCGTCCCATGAGTCCCTGAATGTCCTGTTTGGTGAAATACAATAGCCTAACAGTCTCAGCTTGTCTTGTACAGTGAAAACAGAACCAATAGTTTTCAAACGAACAAATGAAAGCCCTAACGAACAAATGGTGACCACAGATAGTGAAAGAAGACTAGAATGACAGAACCACCTCCTAATTCATCTCACGAGTCCCGGAATGCCCCGTTCAGTGAGTACCAAAAGCCAGACAGTCACTGCCATCCTCTTTCAATGAAAACAGAAGCGACAGTCTTCAAACGCACCAATGAAAGCCCAAAAGAAGGAATGGAGACCGCAACGAGTAAAATAATACTGGAATGAGAGAATCACCTCTTTAATCATACCGTGAGTCCCTGAATGATCCGTTTAGTAAGTTACAAAAGTCTAACAGTCTCTGCTAGCCTTGTTCAGTGAAAACAGAAGCGATAGTTTCCGAATGAACAAATGAAAGGCCTAACGAACAAATGGACACCACAGAGACTGAAAGAAGAATAGAATGACGGAATCACCTCCTAAATCATCTCACGAGTCCACGAATGCCTCGTTTAGTGAAAACCAAAAGCCCGAAAGTCGCTGCCATCCTCTTTCAGTGAAAACAGAAGCGATAGTTTTCAATCGAACCCATGAAAGTCCAAAAGAAGGAATGGAGACCGCAATAAGTGAAATAAGACTAGAATGAAGGAATTACTTCCTTAATCATCCCATGAGTCCCTGAATGTCCCGTTTGGTGAAATACAATAGCCTAACAGTCTCTGCTTCTGTTGTTCAATGATAACAGAACCAATAGTTTTCAAACGAACAAATGAAAGCCCTAACGAACAAATGGAGACCACAGACAGTGAAAGAAGACTAGAATGACAGAACCACCTCCTAATTCATCTCACAAGTCCCGGAATGCCCCGTTCAGTGAGTACCAAAAGCCAGACAGTCACTGCCATCCTCTTTCAATGAAAACAGAAGCGACAGTTTTCAAACGCACCAATGAAAGCCCAAAAGAAGGAATGGAGACCGCAACGAGTAAAATAATACTGGAATGAGAGAATCACCTCTTTAATCATACCGTGAGTCCCTGAATGATCCGTTTAGTAAGTTACAAAAGTCTAACAGTCTCTGCTAGCTTGTTCAGTGAAAACAGAAGCAATAGTTTCCAAATGAACAAATGAAAGGCCTAACGAACAAATTGACACCACAGAGACTGAAAGAAGAATAGAATGACGGAATCACCTCCTAAATCATCTCACGAGTCCTCGAATGCCTCGTTTAGTGAAAACCAAAAGCCCGAAAGTCGCTGCCATCCTCTTTCAGTGAAAACAGAAGCGATAGTTTTCAATCGAACCCATGAAAGTCCAAAAGAAGGAATGGAGACCGCAATAAGTGAAATAAGACTAGAATGAGGAAATTACTTCCCTAATCGTCCCATGAGTCCCTGAATGTCCCGTTTGGTGAAATACAATAGCCTAACAGTCTCTGCTTGTCTTGTTCAGTGAAAACAGAACCAATAGTTTTCAAACGAACAAATGAAAGCCCTAACGAACAAATGGAGACCACAGACAGTGAAAGAAGACTAGAATGACAGAACCACCTCCATATTCATCTCACGAGTCCCGGAATGCCCCATTCAGTGAGTACCAAAAGCCAGACAGTCACTGCCATCCTCTTTCAATGAAAACAGAAGCGACAGTTTTCAAACGCACCAATGAAAGCCCAAAAGAAGGAATGGAGACCGCAACGAGTAAAATAATACTGGAATGAGAGAATCACCTCTTTAATCATACCGTGAGTCCCTGAATGATCCGTTTAGTAAGTTACAAAAGTCTAACAGTCTCTGCTAGCCTTGTTCAGTGAAAACAGAAGCAATAGTTTCCAAATGAACAAATGAAAGGCCTAACGAACAAATGGACACCACAGAGACTGAAAGAAGAATAGAATGACGGAATCACCTCCTAAATCATCTCACGAGTCCTCGAATGCCTCGTTTAGTGAAAACCAAAAGCCCGAAAGTCGCTGCCATCCTCTTTCAGTGAAAACAGAAGCGATAGTTTTCAATCGAACCCATGAAAGTCCAAAAGAAGGAATGGAGACCGCAATAAGTGAAATAAGACTAGAATGAGGGAATTACTTCCTTAATCCTCCCATGAGTCCCTGAATGTCCCGTTTGGTGAAATACAATAGCCTAACAGTCTCTGCTTGTCTTGTTCAGTGAAAACAGAACCAATAGTTTTCAAACGAACAAATGAAAGCCCAAACGAACAAATGGAGACCACAGACAGTGAAAGAAGACTAGAATGACAGAACCACCTCCTAATTCATCTCACGAGTCTCGGAATGCCCCGTTCAGTGAGTACCAAATGCCAGACAGTCACTGCCGTCCTCTTTCAATGAAAACAGAAGCGACAGTTTTCAAACGCACCAATGAAAGCCCAAAAGAAGGAATGGAGACCGCAACGAGTAAAATAATACAGGAATGAGAGAATCACCTCTTTAATCATACCGTGAGTCCCTGAATGATCCGTTTAGTAAGTTACAAAAGTCTAACAGTCTCTGCTAGCCTTGTTCAGTGAAAACAGAAGCAATAGTTTCCAAATGAACAAATGAAAGGCCTAACGAACAAATGGACACCACAGAGACTGAAAGAAGAATAGAATGACGGAATCACCTCCTAAATCATCTCACGGTCCTCGAATGCCTTGTTTAGTGAAAACCAAAAGCCCGAAAGTCGCTTCCATCCTCTTTCAGTGAAAACAGAAGCGATAGTTTTCAATCGAACCCATGAAAGTCCAAAAGAAGGAATGGAGACCGCAATAAGTGAAATAAGACTAGAATGAGGGAATTACTTCCTTAATCATCCCATGAGTCCCTGAAAGTCCCGTTAGGTGAAATACAATAGCCTAACAGTCTCTGCTTGTCTTGTTCAGTGAAAACAGAACCAATAGTTTTCAAACGAACAAATGAAAGCCCTAACGAACAAATGGAGACCACAGACAGTGAAAGAAGACTAGAATGACAGAACCACCTCCTAATTCATCTCACGAGTCCCGGAATGCCCCATTCAGTGAGTACCAAAAGCCAGACAGTCACTGCCATCCTCTTTCAATGAAAACAGAAGCGACAGTTTTCAAACGCACCAATGAAAGCCCAAAAGAAGGAATGGAGACCGCAACGAGTAAAATAATACTGGAATGAGAGAATCATCTCTTTAATCATACCGTGAGTCCCTGAATGATCCGTTTAGTAAGTTACAAAAGTCTAACAGTCTCTGCTAGCCTTGTTCAGTGAAAACAGAAGCAATAGTTTCCAAATGAACAAATGAAAGGCCTAACGAACAAATGGACACCACAGAGACTGAAAGAAGAATAGAATGACGGAATCACCTCCTAAATCATCTCACGAGTCCTCGAATGCCTCGTTTAGTGAAAACCAAAAGCCCGAAAGTCGCTGCCATCCTCTTTCAGTGAAAACAGAAGCGATAGTTTTCAATCGAACCCATGAAAGTCCAAAAGAAGGAATGGAGACCGCAATAAGTGAAATAAGACTAGAATGAGGGAATTACTTCCTTAATCCTCCCATGAGTCCCTGAATGTCCCGTTTGGTAAAATACAATAGCCTAACAGTCTCTGCTTGTCTTGTTCAGTGAAAACAGAACCAATAGTTTTCAAACGAACAAATGAAAGCCCTGACGAACAAATGGAGACTACAGACAGTGAAAGAAGACTAGAATGACAGAACCACCTCCTAATTCATCTCACGAGTCTCGGAATGCCCCGTTCAGTGAGTACCAAAAGCCAGACAGTCACTGCCGTCCTCTTTCAATGAAAACAGAAGCGACAGTTTTCAAACGCACCAATGAAAGCCCAAAAGAAGGAATGGAGACCGCAACGAGTAAAATAATACTGGAATGAGAGAATCACCTCTTTAATCATACCGTGAGTCCCTGAATGATCCGTTTAGCAAGTTACAAAAGTCTAACAGTCTCTGCTAGCCTTGTTCAGTGAAAACAGAAGCAATAGTTTCCAAATGAACAAATGAAAGGCCTAACGAACAAATGGACACCACAGAGACTGAAAGAAGAATAGAATGACGGAATCACCTCCTAAATCATCTCACGAGTCCTCGAATGCCTCGTTTAGTGAAAACCAAAAGCCCGAAAGTCGCTGCCATCCTCTTTCAGTGAAAACAGAAGCGATAGTTTTCAATCGAACCCATGAAAGTCCAAAAGAAGGAATAGAGACCGCAATAAGTGAAATAAGACTAGAATGAGGGAATTACTTCCTTAATCGTCCCATGAGTCCCTGAATGTCCCGTTTGGTGAAATACAATAGCCTAACAGTCTCTGCTTGTCTTGTTCAGTGAAAACAGAACCAATAGTTTTCAAACGAACAAATGAAAGCCCTAACGAACAAATGGAGACCACAGACAGTGAAAGAAGACTAGAATGACAGAACCACCTCCTAATTCATCTCACGATTCCCGGAATGCCCCGTTCAGTGAGTACCAAAAGCCAGACAGTCACTGCCATCCTCTTTCAATGAAAACAGAAGCGACAGTTTTCAAACGCACCAATGAAAGCCCAAAATAAGGAATGGAGACCGCAACGAGTAAAATAATACTGGAATGAGAGAATCACCTCTTTAATCATACCGTGAGTCCCTGAATGATCCGTTTAGTAAGTTACAAAAGTCTAACAGTCTCTGCTAGCCTTGTTCAGTGAAAACAAAAGCAATAGTTTCCTAATGAACAAATGAAAGGCCTAACGAACAAATGGACACCACAGAGACTGAAAGAAGAATAGAATGACGGAATCACCTCCTAAATCATCTCACGAGTCCTCGAATGCCTCGTTTAGTGAAAACCAAAAGCCCGAAAGTCACTGCCATCCTCTTTCAGTGAAAACAGAAGCGATAGTTTTCAATCGAACCCATGAAAGTCCAAAAGAAGGAATGGAGACCGCAATAAGTGAAATAAGACTAGAATGAGGGAATTACTTCCTTAATCCTCCCATGTGTCCCTGAATGTCCCGTTTGGTGAAATACAATAGCCTAACAGTCTCTGCTTGTCTTGTTCAGTGAAAACAGAACCAATAGTTTTCAAACGAACAAATGAAAGCCCTAACGAACAAATGGAGACCACAGACAGTGAAAGAAGACTAGAATGACAGAACCACCTCCTAATTCATCTCACGAGTCTCGGAATGCCCCGTTCAGTGAGTACCAAAAGCCAGACACTCACTGCCATCCTCTTTCAATGAATACAGAAGCGACAGTTTTCAAACGCACCAATGAAAGCCCAAAAGAAGGAATGGAGACCGCAACGAGTAAAATAATACTGGAATGAGAGAATCACCTCTTTAATCATACCGTGAGTCCCTGAATGATCCGTTTAGTAAGTTACAAAAGTCTAACAGTCTCTGCTAGCCTTGTTCAGTGAAAACAGAAGCAATAGTTTCCGAATGAACAAATGAAAGGCCTAACGAACAAATGGACACCACAGAGACTGAAAGAAGAATAGAATGACGGAATCACCTCCTAAATCATCTCACGAGTCCTCGAATGCCTCGTTTAGTGAAAACCAAAAGCCCGAAAGTCGCTGCCATCCTCTTTCAGTGAAAACAGAAGCGATAGTTTTCAATCGAACCCATGAAAGTCCAAAAGAAGGAATGGAGACTGCAATAAGTGAAATAAGACTAGAATGAGGGAATTACTTCCTTAATCCTCCCATGTGTCCCTGAATGTCCCGTTTGGTGAAATACAATAGCCTAACAGTCTCTGCTTGTCTTGTTCAGTGAAAACAGAACCAATAGTTTTCAAACGAACAAATGAAAGCCCTAACGAACAAATGGAGACCACAGACAGTGAAAGAAGACTAGAATGACAGAACCACCTCCTAATTCATCTCACGAGTCTCGGAATGCCCCGTTCAGTGAGTACCAAAAGCCAGACACTCACTGCCATCCTCTTTCAATGAAAACAGAAGCGACAGTTTTCAAACGCACCAATGAAAGCCCAAAAGAAGGAATGGAGACCGCAACGAGTAAAATAATACTGGAATGAGAGAATCACCTCTTTAATCATACCGTGAGTCCCTGAATGATCCGTTTAGTAAGTTACAAAAGTCTAACAGTCTCTGCTAGCCTTGTTCAGTGAAAACAGAAGCAATAGTTTCCGAATGAACAAATGAAAGGCCTAACGAACAAATGGACACCACAGAGAATGAAAGAAGAATAGAATGACGGAATCACCTCCTAAATCATCTCACGAGTCCTCGAATGCCTCGTTTAGTGAAAACCAAAAGCCCGAAAGTCGCTGCCATCCTCTTTCAGTGAAAACAGAAGCGATAGTTTTCAATCGAACCCATGAAAGTCCAAAAGAAGGAATGGAGACCGCAATAAGTGAAATAAGACTAGAATGAGGAAATTACTTCCCTAATCGTCCCATGAGTCCCTGAATGTCCCGTTTGGTGAAATACAATAGCCTAACAGTCTCTGCTTGTCTTGTTCAGTGAAAACAGAACCAATAGTTTTCAAACGAACAAATTAAAGCCCTAACGAACAAATGGAGACCACAGACAGTGAAAGAAGACTAGAATGACAGAACCACCTCCTAATTCATCTCACGAGTCTCGGAATGCCCCGTTCAGTGAGTACCAAAAGCCAGACACTCACTGCCATCCTCTTTCAATGAAAACAGAAGCGACAGTTTTCAAACGCACCAATGAAAGCCCAAAAGAAGGAATGGAGACCGCAACGAGTAAAATAATACTGGAATGAGAGAATCACCTCTTTAATCATACCGTGAGTCCCTGAATGATCCGTTTAGTAAGTTACAAAAGTCTAACAGTCTCTGCTAGCCTTGTTCAGTGAAAACAGAAGCAATAGTTTCCGAATGAACAAATGAAAGGCCTAACGAACAAATGGACACCACAGAGAATGAAAGAAGAATAGAATGACGGAATCACCTCCTAAATCATCTCACGAGTCCTCGAATGCCTCGTTTAGTGAAAACCAAAAGCCCGAAAGTCGCTGCCATCCTCTTTCAGTGAAAACAGAAGCGATAGTTTTCAATCGAACCCATGAAAGTCCAAAAGAAGGAATGGAGACCGCAATAAGTGAAATAAGACTAGAATGAGGGAATTACTTCCTTAATCCTCCCATGAGTCCCTGAATGTCCCGTTTGGTGAAATACAATAGCCTAACAGTCTCTGCTTGTCTTGTTCAGTGAAAACAGAACCAATAGTTTTCAAACGAACAAATGAAAGCCCTAACGAACAAATGGAGACCACAGACAGTGAAAGAAGACTAGAATGACAGAACCACCTCCTAATTCATCTCACGAGTCTCGGAATGCCCCGTTCAGTGAGTACCAAAAGCCAGACAGTCACTGCCGTCCTCTTTCAATGGAAACAGAAGCGACAGTTTTCAAACGCACCAATGAAAGCCCAAAAGAAGGAATGGAGACCGCAACGAGTAAAATAATACTGGAATGAGAGAATCACCTCTTTAATCATACCGTGAGTCCCTGAATGATCCGTTTAGTAAGTTACAAAAGTCTAACAGTCTCTGCTAGCCTTGTTCAGTGAAAACAGAAGCAATAGTTTCCGAATGAACAAATGAAAGGCCTAACGAACAAATGGACACCACAGAGACTGAAAGAAGAATAGAATGACGGAATCACCTCCTAAATCATCTCACGAGTCCTCGAATGCCTCGTTTAGTGAAAACCAAAAGCCTGAAAGTCGCTGCCATCCTCTTTCAGTGAAAACAGAAGCGATAGTTTTCAATCGAACCCATGAAAGTCCAAAAGAAGGAATGGAGACCGCAATAAGTGAAATAAGACTAGAATGAGGGAATTACTTCCTTAATCGTCCCATGAGTCCCTGAATGTCCCGTTTGGTGAAATACAATAGCCTAACAGTCTCTGCTTGTCTTGTTCAGTGAAAACAGAACCAATAGTTTTCAAACGAACAAATGAAAGCCCTAACGAACAAATGGAGACCACAGACAGTGAAAGAAGACTAGAATGACAGAACCACCTCCTAATTCATCTCACGAGTCCCGGAATGCCCCGTTCAGTGAGTACCAAAAGCCAGACAGTCACTGCCATCCTCTTTCAATGAAAACAGAAGCGACAGTTTTCAAACGCACCAATGAAAGCCCAAAAGAAGGAATGGAGACCGCAACGAGTAAAATAATACTGGAATGAGAGAATCACCTCTTTAATCATACCGTGAGTCCCTGAATGATCCGTTTAGTAAGTTACAAAAGTCTAACAGTCTCTGCTAGCCTTGTTCAGTGAAAACAGAAGCAATAGTTTCCGAATGAACAAATGAAAGGCCTAACGAACAAATGGACACCACAGAGACTGAAAGAAGAATAGAATGACGGAATCACCTCCTAAATCATCTCACGAGTCCTCGAATGCCTCGTTTAGTGAAAACCAAAAGCCCGAAAGTCGCTGCCATCCTCTTTCAGTGAAAACAGAAGCGATAGTTTTCAATCGAACCCATGAAAGTCCAAAAGAAGGAATGGAGACTGCAATAAGTGAAATAAGACTAGAATGAGGGAATTACTTCCTTAATCCTCCCATGTGTCCCTGAATGTCCCGTTTGGTGAAATACAATAGCCTAACAGTCTCTGCTTGTCTTGTTCAGTGAAAACAGAACCAATAGTTTTCAAACGAACAAATGAAAGCCCTAACGAACAAATGGAGACCACAGACAGTGAAAGAAGACTAGAATGACAGAACCACCTCCTAATTCATCTCACGAGTCTCGGAATGCCCCGTTCAGTGAGTACCAAAAGCCAGACACTCACTGCCATCCTCTTTCAATGAAAACAGAAGCGACAGTTTTCAAACGCACCAATGAAAGCCCAAAAGAAGGAATGGAGACCGCAACGAGTAAAATAATACTGGAATGAGAGAATCACCTCTTTAATCATACCGTGAGTCCCTGAATGATCCGTTTAGTAAGTTACAAAAGTCTAACAGTCTCTGCTAGCCTTGTTCAGTGAAAACAGAAGCAATAGTTTCCGAATGAACAAATGAAAGGCCTAACGAACAAATGGACACCACAGAGAATGAAAGAAGAATAGAATGACGGAATCACCTCCTAAATCATCTCACGAGTCCTCGAATGCCTCGTTTAGTGAAAACCAAAAGCCCGAAAGTCGCTGCCATCCTCTTTCAGTGAAAACAGAAGCGATAGTTTTCAATCGAACCCATGAAAGTCCAAAAGAAGGAATGGAGACCGCAATAAGTGAAATAAGACTAGAATGAGGGAATTACTTCCTTAATCCTCCCATGAGTCCCTGAATGTCCCGTTTGGTGAAATACAATAGCCTAACAGTCTCTGCTTGTCTTGTTCAGTGAAAACAGAACCAATAGTTTTCAAACGAACAAATGAAAGCCCTAACGAACAAATGGAGACCACAGACAGTGAAAGAAGACTAGAATGACAGAACCACCTCCTAATTCATCTCACGAGTCTCGGAATGCCCCGTTCAGTGAGTACCAAAAGCCAGACAGTCACTGCCGTCCTCTTTCAATGGAAACAGAAGCGACAGTTTTCAAACGAACCAATGAAAGCCCAAAAGAAGGAATGGAGACCGCAACGAGTAAAATAATACTGGAATGAGAGAATCACCTCTTTAATCATACCGTGAGTCCCTGAATGATCCGTTTAGTAAGTTACAAAAGTCTAACAGTCTCTGCTAGCCTTGTTCAGTGAAAACAGAAGCAATAGTTTCCGAATGAACAAATGAAAGGCCTAACGAACAAATGGACACCACAGAGACTGAAAGAAGAATAGAATGACGGAATCACCTCCTAAATCATCTCACGAGTCCTCGAATGCCTCGTTTAGTGAAAACCAAAAGCCTAAAAGTCGCTGCCATCCTCTTTCAGTGAAAACAGAAGCGATAGTTTTCAATCGAACCCATGAAAGTCCAAAAGAAGGAATGGAGACCGCAATAAGTGAAATAAGACTAGAATGAGGGAATTACTTCCTTAATCGTCCCATGAGTCCCTGAATGTCCCGTTTGGTGAAATACAATAGCATAACAGTCTCTGCTTGTCTTGTTCAGTGAAAACAGAACCAATAGTTTTCAAACGAACAAATGAAAGCCCTAACGAACAAATGGAGACCACAGACAGTGAAAGAAGACTAGAATGACAGAACCACCTCCTAATTCATCTCACGAGTCCCGGAATACCCCGTTCAGTGAGTACCAAAAGCCAGACAGTCACTGCCATCCTCTTTCAATGAAAACAGAAGCGACAGTTTTCAAACGCACCAATGAAAGCCCAAAAGAAGGAATGGAGACCGCAACTAGTAAAATAATACTGGAATGAGAGAATCACCTCTTTAATCATACCGTGAGTCCCTGAATGATCTGTTTAGTAAGTTACAAAAGTCTAACAGTCTCTGCTAGCCTTGTTCAGTGAAAACAGAAGCAATAGTTTCCGAATGAACAAATGAAAGGCCTAACGAACAAATGGACACCACAGAGACTGAAAGAAGAATAGAATGACGGAATCACCTCCTAAATCATCTCACGAGTCCTCGAATGCCTCGTTTAGTGAAAACCAAAAGCCCGAAAGTCGCTGCCATCCTCTTTCAGTGAAAACAGAAGCGATAGTTTTCAATCGAACCCATGAAAGTCCAAAAGAAGGAACGGAGACCGCAATAAGTGAAATAAGACTAGAATGAGGGAATTACTTCCTTAATCCTCCCATGAGTCCCTGAATGTCCCGTTTGGTGAAATACAATAGCCTAACAGTCTCTGCTTGTCTTGTTCAGTGAAAACAGAACCAATAGTTTTCAAACGAACAAATGAAAGCCCTAACGAACAAATGGAGACCACAGACAGTGAAAGAAGACTAGAATGACAGAACCACCTCCTAATTCATCTCACGAGTCTCGGAATGCCCCGTTCAGTGAGTACCAAAAGCCAGACAGTCACTGCCGTCCTCTTTCAATGGAAACAGAAGCGACAGTTTTCAAACGCACCAATGAAAGCCCAAAAGAAGGAATGGAGACCGCAACTAGTAAAATAATACTGGAATGAGAGAATCACCTCTTTAATCATACCGTGAGTCCCTGAATGATCCGTTTAGTAAGTTACAAAAGTCTAACAGTCTCTGCTAGCCTTGTTCAGTGAAAACAGAAGCAATAGTTTCCGAATGAACAAATGAAAGGCCTAACGAACAAATGGACACCACAGAGACTGAAAGAAGAATAGAATGACGGAATCACCTCCTAAATCATCTCACGAGTCCTCGAATGCCTCGTTTAGTGAAAACCAAAAGCCCGAAAGTCGCTGCCATCCTCTTTCAGTGAAAACAGAAGCGATAGTTTTCAATCGAACCCATGAAAGTCCAAAAGAAGGAATGGAGACCGCAATAAGTGAAATAAGACTAGAATGAGGGAATTACTTCCTTAATCGTCCCATGAGTCCCTGAATGTCCCGTTTGGTGAAATACAATAGCCTAACAGTCTCTGCTTGTCTTGTTCAGTGAAAACAGAACCAATAGTTTTCAAACGAACAAATGAAAGCCCTAACGAACAAATGGAGACCACAGACAGTGAAAGAAGACTAGAATGACAGAACCACCTCCTAATTCATCTCATGAGTCCCGGAATGCCCCGTTCAGTGAGTACCAAAAGCCAGACAGTCACTGCCATCCTCTTTCAATGAAAACAGAAGCGACAGTTTTCAAACGCACCAATGAAAGCCCAAAAGAAGGAATGGAGACCGCAACGAGTAAAATAATACTGGAATGAGAGAATCACCTCTTTAATCATACCGTGAGTCCCTAAATGATCCGTTTAGTAAGTTACGAAAGTCTAACAGTCTCTGCTAGCCTTGTTCAGTGAAAACTGAAGCAATAGTTTCCAAATGAACAAATGAAAGGCCTAACGAACAAATGGACACCACAGAGACTGAAAGAAGAATAGAATGACGGAATCACCTCTTAAATCATCTCACGAGTCCTCGAATGCCTCGTTTAGTGAAAACCAAAAGCCCGAAAGTCGCTGCCATCCTCTTTCAGTGAAAACAGAAGCGATAGTTTTCAATCGAACCCATGAAAGTCCAAAAGAAGGAATGGAGACCGCAATAAGTTAAATAAGACTAGAATGAGGGAATTACTATCTTAATCGTCCCATGACTCCCTGAATGTACCGTTTGGTGAAATACAATAGCCTAACAGTCTCTGCTTGTCTTGTTCAGTGAAAACAGAACCAATAGTTTTCAAACGAACAAATGAAAGCCCTAACGAACAAATGGAGACCACAGACAGTGAAAGAAGACTAGAATGACAGAACCACCTCCTAATTCATCTCACGAGTCCCGGAATGCCCCGTTCAGTGAGTACCAAAAGCCAGACAGTCACTGCCATCCTCTTTCAATGAAAACAGAAGCGACAGTCTTCAAACGCACCAATGAAATCCCAAAAGAAGTAATGGAGACCGCAACGAGTAAAATAATACTGGAATGAGAGAATCACCTCTTTAATCATACCGTGAGTCCCTGAATGATCCGTTTAGTAAGTTACAAAAGTCTAACAGTCTCTGCTAGCCTTGTTCAGTGAAAACAGAAGCAATAGTTTCCGAATGAACAAATGAAAGGCCTAACGAACAAATGGACACCACAGAGAATGAAAGAAGAATAGAATGACGGAATCACCTCCTAAATCATCTCACGAGTCCTCGAATGCCTCGTTTAGTGAAAACCAAAAGCCCGAAAGTCGCTGCCATCCTCTTTCAGTGAAAACAGAAGCGATAGTTTTCAATCGAACCCATGAAAGTCCAAAAGAAGGAATGGAGACCGCAATAAGTGAAATAAGACTAGAATGAGGGAATTACTTCCTTAATCGTCCCATGAGTCCCTGAATGTCCCGTTTGGTGAAATACAATAGCCTAACAGTCTCTGCTTCTCTTGTTCAGTGAAAACAGAACCAATAGTTTTCAAACGAACAAATGAAAGCCCTAACGAAAAAATGGAGACCACAGACAGTGAAAGAAGACTAGAATGACAGAACCACCTCCTAATTCATCTCACAAGTCTCGGAATGCCCCGTTCAGTGAGTACCAAAAGCCAGACAGTCACTGCCATCCTCTTTCAATGAAAACATAAGCGACAGTTTTCAAACGCACCAATGAAAGCCCAAAAGAAGGAATGGAGACCGCAACGAGTAAAATAATACTGGAATGAGAGAATCACCTCTTTAATCATACCGTGAGTCCCTGAATGATCCGTTTAGTAATTTACAAAAGTCTAACAGTCTCTGCTAGCCTTGTTCAGTGAAAACAGAAGCAATAGTTTCCAAATGAACAAATGAAAGGCCTAACGAACAAATGGACACCACAGAGACTGAAAGAAGAATAGAATGACGGAATCACCTCCTAAATCATCTAACGAGTCCTCGAATGCCTCATTTAGTGAAAACCAAAAGCCCGAAAGTCGCTGCCATCCTCTTTCAGTGAAAACAGAAGCGATAGTTTTCAATCGAACCCATGAAAGTCCAAAAGAAGGAATGGAGACCGCAATAAGTGAAATAAGACTAGAATGAGGGAATTACTTCCTTAATCCTCCCATGAGTCCCTGAATGTCCCGTTTGGTGAAATACAATAGCCTAACAGTCTCTGCTTGTCTTGTTCAGTGAAAACAGAACCAATAGTTTTCCAACGAACAAATGAAAGCCCTAACCAACAAATGGAGACCACAGACAGTGAAAGAAGACTAGAATGACAGAACCACCTCCTAATTCATCTCACGAGTCCCGGAATGCCCCGTTCAGTGAGTACCAAAAGCCAGACAGTCACTGCCATCCTCTTTCAATGAAAACAGAAGCGACAGTCTTCAAACGCACCAATGAAAGCCCAAAAGAAGGAATGGAGACCGCAACGAGTAAAATAATACTGGAATGAGAGAATCACCTCTTTAATCATACCGTGAGACCCTGAATGATCCGTTTAGTAAGTTACAAAAGTCTAACAGTCTCTGCTAGCCTTGTTCAGTGAAAACAGAAGCAATAGTTTCCAAATGAACAAATGAAAGGCCTAACGAACAAATGGACACCACAGAGACTGAAAGAAGAATAGAATGACGGAATCACCTCCTAAATCATCTCACGAGTCCTCGAATGCCTCGTTTAGTGAAAACCAAAAGCCCGAAAGTCGCTGCCATCCTCTTTCAGTGAAAACAGAAGCGATAGTTTTCAATCGAACCCATGAAAGTCCAAAAGAAGGAATGGAGACCGCAATAAGTGAAATAAGACTAGAATGAGGGAATTACTTCCTTAATCCTCCCATGAGTCCCTGAATGTCCCGTTTGGTGAAATACAATAGCCTAACAGTCTCTGCTTGTCATGTTCAGTGAAAACAGAACCAATAGTTTTCCAACGAACAAATGAAAGCCCTAACCAACAAATGGAGACCACAGACAGTGAAAGAAGACTAGAATGACAGAACCACCTCCTAATTCATCTCACGAGTCCCGGAATGCCCCGTTCAGTGAGTACCAAAAGCCAGACAGTCACTGCCATCCTCTTTCAATGAAAACAGAAGCGACAGTTTTCAAACGCACCAATGAAAGCCCAAAAGAAGGAATGGAGACCGCAACGAGTAAAATAATACTGGAATGAGAGAATCACCTCTTTAATCATACCGTGAGTCCCTGAATGATCCGTTTAGTAATTTACAAAAGTCTAACAGTCTCTGCTAGCCTTGTTCAGTGAAAACAGAAGCAATAGTTTCCAAATGAACAAATGAAAGGCCTAACGAACAAATGGACACCACAGAGACTGAAAGAAGAATAGAATGACGGAATCACCTCCTAAATCATCTAACGAGTCCTCGAATGCCTCGTTTAGCGAAAACCAAAAGCCCGAAAGTCGCTGCCATCCTCTTTCAGTGAAAACAGAAGCGATAGTTTTCAATCGAACCCATGAAAGTCCAAAAGAAGGAATGGAGACCGCAATAAGTGAAATAAGACTAGAACGAGGGAATTACTTCCTTAATCCTCCCATGAGTCCCTGAATGTCCCGTTTGGTGAAATACAATAGCCTAACAGTCTCTGCTTGTCTTGTTCAGTGAAAACAGAACCAATAGTTTTCCAACGAACAAATGAAAGCCCTAACCAACAAATGGAGACCACAGACAGTGAAAGAAGACTAGAATGACAGAACCACCTCCTAATTCATCTCACGAGTCCCGGAATGCCCCGTTCAGTGAGTACCAAAAGCCAGACAGTCACTGCCATCCTCTTTCAATGAAAACAGAAGCGACAGTCTTCAAACGCACCAATGAAAGCCCAAAAGAAGGAATGGAGACCGCAACGAGTAAAATAATACTGGAATGAGAGAATCACCTCTTTAATCATACCGTGAGTCCCTGAATGATCCATTTAGTAAGTTACAAAAGTCTAACAGTCTCTGCTAGCCTTGTTCAGTGAAAACAGAAGCAATAGTTTCCAAATGAACAAATGAAAGGCCTAACGAACAAATGGACACCACAGAGACTGAAAGAAGAATAGAATGACGGAATCACCTCCTAAATCATCTCACGAGTCCTCGAATGCCTCGTTTAGTGAAAACCAAAAGCCCGAAAGTCGCTGCCATCCTCTTTCAGTGAAAACAGAAGCGATAGTTTTCAATCGAACCCATGAAAGTCCAAAAGAAGGAATGGAGACCGCAATAAGTGAAATAAGACTAGAATGAGGGAATTACTTCCTTAATCCTCCCATGAGTCCCTGAATGTCCCGTTTGGTGAAATACAATAGCCTAACAGTCTCTGCTTGTCTTGTTCAGTGAAAACAGAACCAATAGTTTTCCAACGAACAAATGAAAGCCCTAACCAACAAATGGAGACCACATACAGTGAAAGAAGACTAGAATGACAGAACCACCTCCTAATTCATCTCACGAGTCCCGGAATGCCCCGTTCAGTGAGTACCAAAAGCCAGACAGTCACTGCCATCCTCTTTCAATGAAAACAGAAGCGACAGTTTTCAAACGCACCAATGAAAGCCCAAAAGAAGGAATGGAGACCGCAACGAGTAAAATAATACTGGAATGAGAGAATCACCTCTTTAATCATACCGTGAGTCCCTGAATGATCCGTTTAGTAATTTACAAAAGTCTAACAGTCTCTGCTAGCCTTGTTCAGTGAAAACAGAAGCAATAGTTTCCAAATGAACAAATGAAAGGCCTAACGAACAAATGGACACCACAGAGACTGAAAGAAGAATAGAATGACGGAATCACCTCCTAAATCATCTAACGAGTCCTCGAATGCCTCGTTTAGTGAAAACCAAAAGCCCGAAAGTCGCTGCCATCCTCTTTCAGTGAAAACAGAAGCGATAGTTTTCAATCGAACCCATGAAAGTCCAAAAGAAGGAATGGAGACCGCAATAAGTGAAATAAGACTAGAACGAGGGAATTACTTCCTTAATCCTCCCATGAGTCCCTGAATGTCCCGTTTGGTGAAATACAATAGCCTAACAGTCTCTGCTTGTCTTGTTCAGTGAAAACAGAACCAATAGTTTTCCAACGAACAAATGAAAGCCCTAACCAACAAATGGAGACCACAGACAGTGAAAGAAGACTAGAATGACAGAACCACCTCCTAATTCATCTCACGAGTCCCGGAATGCCCCGTTCAGTGAGTACCAAAAGCCAGACAGTCACTGCCATCCTCTTTCAATGAAAACAGAAGCGACAGTCTTCAAACGCACCAATGAAAGCCCAAAAGAAGGAATGGAGACCGCAACGAGTAAAATAATACTGGAATGAGAGAATCACCTCTTTAATCATACCGTGAGTCCCTGAATGATCCATTTAGTAAGTTACAAAAGTCTAACAGTCTCTGCTAGCCTTGTTCAGTGAAAACAGAAGCAATAGTTTCCAAATGAACAAATGAAAGGCCTAACGAACAAATGGACACCACAGAGACTGAAAGAAGAATAGAATGACGGAATCACCTCCTAAATCATCTCACGAGTCCTCGAATGCCTCGTTTAGTGAAAACCAAAAGCCCGAAAGTCGCTGCCATCCTCTTTCAGTGAAAACAGAAGCGATAGTTTTCAATCGAACCCATGAAAGTCCAAAAGAAGGAATGGAGACCGCAATAAGTGAAATAAGACTAGAATGAGGGAATTACTTCCTTAATCCTCCCATGAGTCCCTGAATGTCCCGTTTGGTGAAATACAATAGCCTAACAGTCTCTGCTTGTCTTGTTCAGTGAAAACAGAACCAATAGTTTTCCAACGAACAAATGAAAGCCCTAACCAACAAATGGAGACCACAGACAGTGAAAGAAGACTAGAATGACAGAACCACCTCCTAATTCATCTCACGAGTCCCGGAATGCCCCGTTCAGTGAGTACCAAAAGCCAGACAGTCACTGCCATCCTCTTTCAATGAAAACAGAAGCGACAGTTTTCAAACGCACCAATGAAAGCCCAAAAGAAGGAATGGAGACCGCAACGAGTAAAATAATACTGGAATGAGAGAATCACCTCTTTAATCATACCGTGAGTCCCTGAATGATCCGTTTAGTAATTTACAAAAGTCTAACAGTCTCTGCTAGCCTTGTTCAGTGAAAACAGAAGCAATAGTTTCCAAATGAACAAATGAAAGGCCTAACGAACAAATGGACACCACAGAGACTGAAAGAAGAATAGAATGACGGAATCACCTCCTAAATCATCTAACGAGTCCTCGAATGCCTCGTTTAGTGAAAACCAAAAGCCCGAAAGTCGCTGCCATCCTCTTTCAGTGAAAACAGAAGCGATAGTTTTCAATCGAACCCATGAAAGTCCAAAAGAAGGAATGGAGACCGCAATAAGTGAAATAAGACTAGAATGAGGGAATTACTTCCTTAATCCTCCCATGAGTCCCTGAATGTCCCGTTTGGTGAAATACAATAGCCTAACAGTCTCTGCTTGTCTTGTTCAGTGAAAACAGAACCAATAGTTTTCCAACGAACAAATGAAAGCCCTAACCAACAAATGGAGACCACAGACAGTGAAAGAAGACTAGAATGACAGAACCACCTCCTAATTCATCTCACGAGTCCCGGAATGCCCCGTTCAGTGAGTACCAAAAGCCAGACAGTCACTGCCATCCTCTTTCAATGAAAACAGAAGCGACAGTCTTCAAACGCACCAATGAAAGCCCAAAAGAAGGAATGGAGACCGCAACGAGTAAAATAATACTGGAATGAGAGAATCACCTCTTTAATCATACCGTGAGTCCCTGAATGATCCATTTAGTAAGTTACAAAAGTCTAACAATCTCTGCTAGCCTTGTTCAGTGAAAACAGAAGCAATAGTTTCCAAATGAACAAATGAAAGGCCTAACGAACAAATGGACACCACAGAGACTGAAAGAAGAATAGAATGACGGAATCACCTCCTAAATCATCTCACGAGTCCTCGAATGCCTCGTTTAGTGAAAACCAAAAGCCCGAAAGTCGCTGCCATCCTCTTTCAGTGAAAAGAGAAGCGATAGTTTTCAATCGAACCCATGAAAGTCCAAAAGAAGGAATGGAGACCGCAATAAGTGAAATAAGACTAGAATGAGGGAATTACTTCCTTAATCCTCCCATGAGTCCCTAAATGTCCCGTTTGGTGAAATACAATAGCCTAACAGTCTCTGCTTGTCTTGTTCAGTGAAAACAGAACCAATAGTTTTCCAACGAACAAATGAAAGCCCTAACCAACAATTGGAGACCACAGACAGTGAAAGAAGACTAGAATGACAGAACCACCTCCTAATTCATCTCACGAGTCCCGGAATGCCCCGTTCAGTGAGTACCAAAAGCCAGACAGTCACTGCCATCCTCTTTCAATGAAAACAGAAGCGACAGTTTTCAAACGCACCAATGAAAGCCCAAAAGAAGGAATGGAGACCGCAACGAGTAAAATAATACTGGAATGAGAGAATCACCTCTTTAATCATACCGTGAGTCCCTGAATGATCCGTTTAGTAATTTACAAAACTCTAACAGTCTCTGCTAGCCTTGTTCAGTGAAAACAGAAGCAATAGTTTCCAAATGAACAAATGAAAGGCCTAACGAACAAATGGACACCACAGAGACTGAAAGAAGAATAGAATGACGGAATCACCTCCTAAATCATCTAACGAGTCCTCGAATGCCTCGTTAGTGAAAACCAAAAGCCCGAAAGTCGCTGCCATCCTCTTTCAGTGAAAACAGAAGCGATAGTTTTCAATCGAACCCATGAAAGTCCAAAAGAAGGAATGGAGACCGCAATAAGTGAAATAAGACTAGAATGAGGGAATTACTTCCTTAATCCTCCCATGAGTCCCTGAATGTCCCGTTTGGTGAAATACAATAGCCTAACAGTCTCTGCTTGTCTTGTTCAGTGAAAACAGAACCAATAGTTTTCCAACGAACAAATGAAAGCCCTAACCAACAAATGGAGACCACAGACAGTGAAAGAAGACTAGAATGACAGAACCACCTCCTAATTCATCTCACGAGTCCCGGAATGCCCCGTTCAGTGAGTACCAAAAGCCAGACAGTCACTGCCATCCTCTTTCAATGAAAACAGAAGCGACAGTCTTCAAACGCACCAATGAAAGCCCAAAAGAAGGAATGGAGACCGCAACGAGTAAAATAATACTGGAATGAGAGAATCACCTCTTTAATCATACCGTGAGTCCCTGAATGATCCATTTAGTAAGTTACAAAAGTCTAACAGTCTCTGCTAGCCTTGTTCAGTGAAAACAGAAGCAATAGTTTCCAAATGAACAAATGAAAGGCCTAACGAACAAATGGACACCACAGAGACTGAAAGAAGAATAGAATGACGGAATCACCTCCTAAATCATCTCACGAGTCCTCGAATGCCTCGTTTAGTGAAAACCAAAAGCCCGAAAGTCGCTGCCATCCTCTTTCAGTGAAAACAGAAGCGATAGTTTTCAATCGAACCCATGAAAGTCCAAAAGAAGGAATGGAGACCGCAATAAGTGAAATAAGACTAGAATGAGGGAATTACTTCCTTAATCCTCCCATGAGTCCCTGAATGTCCCGTTTGGTGAAATACAATAGCCTAACAGTCTCTGCTTGTCTTGTTCAGTGAAAACAGAACCAATAGTTTTCCAACGAACAAATGAAAGCCCTAACCAACAAATGGAGACCACAGACAGTGAAAGAAGACTAGAATGACAGAACCACCTCCTAATTCATCTCACGAGTCCCGGAATGCCCCGTTCAGTGAGTACCAAAAGCCAGACAGTCACTGCCATCCTCTTTCAATGAAAACAGAAGCGACAGTTTTCAAACGCACCAATGAAAGCCCAAAAGAAGGAATGGAGACCGCAACGAGTAAAATAATACTGGAATGAGAGAATCACCTCTTTAATCATACCGTGAGTCCCTGAATGATCCGTTTAGTAATTTACAAAAGTCTAACAGTCTCTGCTAGCCTTGTTCAGTGAAAACAGAAGCAATAGTTTCCAAATGAACAAATGAAAGGCCTAACGAACAAATGGACACCACAGAGACTGAAAGAAGAATAGAATGACGGAATCACCTCCTAAATCATCTAACGAGTCCTCGAATGCCTCGTTTAGTGAAAACCAAAAGCCCGAAAGTCGCTGCCATCCTCTTTCAGTGAAAACAGAAGCGATAGTTTTCAATCGAACCCATGAAAGTCCAAAAGAAGGAATGGAGACCGCAATAAGTGAAATAAGACTAGAATGAGGGAATTACTTCCTTAATCCTCCCATGAGTCCCTGAATGTCCCGTTTGGTGAAATACAATAGCCTAACAGTCTCTGCTTGTCTTGTTCAGTGAAAACAGAACCAATAGTTTTCCAACGAACAAATGAAAGCCCTAACCAACAAATGGAGACCACAGACAGTGAAAGAAGACTAGAATGACAGAACCACCTCCTAATTCATCTCACGAGTCCCGGAATGCCCCGTTCAGTGAGTACCAAAAGCCAGACAGTCACTGCCATCCTCTTTCAATGAAAACAGAAGCGACAGTCTTCAAACGCACCAATGAAAGCCCAAAAGAAGGAATGGAGACCGCAACGAGTAAAATAATACTGGAATGAGAGAATCACCTCTTTAATCAATACCGTGAGTCCCTGAATGATCCATTTAGTAAGATACAAAAGTCTAACAGTCTCTGCTAGCCTTGTTCAGTGAAAACAGAAGCAATAGTTTCCAAATGAACAAATGAAAGGCCTAACGAACAAATGGACACCACAGAGACTGAAAGAAGAATAGAATGACGGAATCACCTCCTAAATCATCTCACGAGTCCTCGAATGCCTCGTTTAGTGAAAACCAAAAGCCCGAAAGTCGCTGCCATCCTCTTTCAGTGAAAAGAGAAGCGATAGTTTTCAATCGAACCCATGAAAGTCCAAAAGAAGGAATGGAGACCGCAATAAGTGAAATAAGACTAGAATGAGGGAATTACTTCCTTAATCCTCCCATGAGTCCCTAAAAGTCCCGTTTGGTGAAATACAATAGCCTAACAGTCTCTGCTTGTCTTGTTCAGTGAAAACAGAACCAATAGTTTTCCAACGAACAAATGAAAGCCCTAACCAACAAATGGAGACCACAGACAGTGAAAGAAGACTAGAATGACAGAACCACCTCCTAATTCATCTCACGAGTCCCGGAATGCCCCGTTCAGTGAGTACCAAAAGCCAGACAGTCACTGCCATCCTTTTTCAATGAAAACAGAAGCGACAGTTTTCAAACGCACCAATGAAAGCCCAAAAGAAGGAATGGAGACCGCAACGAGTAAAATAATACTGGAATGAGAGAATCACCTCTTTAATCATACCGTGAGTCCCTGAATGATCCGTTTAGTAATTTACAAAAGTCTAACAGTCTCTGCTAGCCTTGTTCAGTGAAAATAGAAGCAATAGTTTCCAAATGAACAAATGAAAGGCCTAACGAACAAATGGACACCACAAAGACTGAAAGAAGAATAGAATGACGGAATCACCTCCTAAATCATCTAACGAGTCCTCGAATGCCTCGTTTAGTGAAAACCAAAAGCCCGAAAGTCGCTGCCATCCTCTTTCAGTGAAAACAGAAGCGATAGTTTTCAATCGAACCCATGAAAGTCCAAAAGAAGGAATGGAGACCGCAATAAGTGAAATAAGACTAGAATGAGGGAATTACTTCCTTAATCCTCCCATGAGTCCCTGAATGTCCCGTTTGGTGAAATACAATAGCCTAACAGTCTCTGCTTGTCTTGTTCAGTGAAAACAGAACCAATAGTTTTCCAACGAACAAATGAAAGCCCTAACCAACAAATGGAGACCACAGACAGTGAAAGAAGACTAGAATGACAGAACCACCTCCTAATTCATCTCACGAGTCCCGGAATGCCCCGTTCAGTGAGTACCAAAAGCCAGACAGTCACTGCCATCCTCTTTCAATGAAAACAGAAGCGACAGTCTTCAAACGCACCAATGAAAGCCCAAAAGAAGGAATGGAGACCGCAACGAGTAAAATAATACTGGAATGAGAGAATCACCTCTTTAATCATACCGTGAGTCCCTGAATGATCCATTTAGTAAGTTACAAAAGTCTAACAGTCTCTGCTAGCCTTGTTCAGTGAAAACAGAAGCAATAGTTTCCAAATGAACAAATGAAAGGCCTAACGAACAAATGGACACCACAGAGACTGAAAGAAGAATAGAATGACGGAATCACCTCCTAAATCATCTCACGAGTCCTCGAATGCCTCGTTTAGTGAAAACCAAAAGCCCGAAAGTCGCTGCCATCCTCTTTCAGTGAAAAGAGAAGCGATAGTTTTCAATC